>NC_088206.1:18137147-18437147 GCF_037126465.1 Ornithodoros turicata | reverse complement strand
AACTTCCGCAACCTTTATATTCACTGATACTATTTGGTGATTTGGTGATTGATACTATTCATTGATACTATTCCATCTCGACTCTTTTATATTCAACGTGTTGGACATTTTAGTGTGCAACCCCTGACACAATCAAAATCTGAGTCAGTATGGGCTCATGAACACACATGTTCCACAAAAAATGTGGAGAACTGTCAGGAACCTGGCATTTGGTGATGCGTCGCATCCCCCTAAGTAACTATTAATGCAGTGACGTACACTGGAAAAACTCTAGCTGATAAAATCAATGATCATTTCATTAATGTGGGAGCAGCCGACGATACTGGCACACGCAGTGTACGTTATAACAATTTGAGCATTATTAGCCCATCACCGGCAAGTTCTGTCTTTTTATCTCCAGTCACAGTTTCTGAAGTTGAAAGCATAGTGCGATCACTAGATAATTCATCTGCTGCTGGCGTCGATAATATCAAGGCGTTGCCTATTAAGTACATAATACCTCTTATCAGTGATAAGCTTTGTTATATCTGTAACTGTGTCTTAGAAACGGGAGTTTTTCCAGACCGATTAAAAATTGCTTTAGTTACCATCATAAGTAAAGGAGGTAATGAAAATGATCTTAACAATTACCGCCCCATTTCTGTCTTACCCTTGTTTTCAAAGGTAATCGAAAGAGTTATCAATGATAGGCTCTCAAAGTACCTCTCGAAGCACCATATCATATCAGACGCCCAGTTCGGATTTCAAAAAGGAAAGTCATCTGAAGCCGCATTAATTTTGGTCAGAGATAAGATTGTGCAAAATATCGAAGATAAGCTGTATACTGTAGGGTTATTCCTAGACTTACAAAAAGCTTTTGATTCTGTTCAGCATGACATCTTGCTTCGAAAATGTTATTTGTACGGAATACGTGGTACGTCACATGACCTAATAAAAAGTTATCTGTCGCAACGCGCTCAGTACGTCAAAGTAGACGGTATCGAATCCAACAGGCGGATAATCAAATATGGTGTACCGCAGGGATCCATTCTTGGTCCACTGTTATTTTTGCTCTATATAAACGATATAGTTAATATTCCAAATACTCCGGATATCGTCCTGTATGCTGATGACACTAGCGTATTTTTCGCTAATAGTAACTTGGCAGAACTTTGCACAACTGTAAATATCTATCTGGAGGACCTCTCCATGTGGTTGTCAGTAAATCGGCTCAGAATGAATACGAATAAGACCAAATTCATGATCTTTAGGCCTATTAACAAAACACTTGACCAAACTTTCTCGCTACGCGTCAACTCTATGCAACTTATGCAAGTTAGTGAGACTAAGCTTTTAGGAGTTTGGTTCCAGGAAAACTTGTCCTGGAACACTCATGTCACCCACTTGGCCCAACAACTTTCAAGATCAATTGGGGCTCTGTGCCGCATTAGAATGTTGTTACCAAGATGGTTGATTAGGGACATTTATTACACACTCATATACTCAAAGCTTTATTACTGCTTATTGATCTGGGGTAACACGACGCGTGAGAATCTACATAAACTGCATGTACTGCAAAGGAGGGCAGTGCGACTCATTACCAATGCCGACTTTTTGACTAGTTCCACAGAACTTTTTGCGAATGCGCGTGTTTTAACTGTACCTCACATGTTCATTCTGAAACTAGGAATTCATATTCACAGGTTGTTAAAAGATGGAAAAACAGACTTTTCTACGAGAATCTCGCCGTATAATATAAGAGAAAGCAGGAAGTGCATTGTACCGATGATTCGAACAAACCACGGTAAACAGGCTTTGCCGTACGTAATAGCACTTTTTATGAATAAGTTTTCAAGTTTTTTGGACCTCCATTGTACACAGACCCAGTTCAAGCGTGTACTCCGATCATATTTAGAATCTGACATCAATATCAGTCTATTATGACATAAGATTAACCCGTCGCACGTTGTCATGTGTACTTGTTATGTTTTGTCTTGACTTGTAGTTAAAATAACCAGAAATTTTATGTTGAATACAATCCTAGTAATTATATAATCACCGACTGCATGTTATGCATGTTATTCATGTTATTTCTGTTATTGTTATTGTTTCCTGGTCCAGGTACCTCGTCAGGCTTTATGCCTTTTGTACCTGGCCCACATTTCTGCGGAAATGAAAATGAAATAAATAAAAAAAATAAAAAACACACCGATGTAGCATGAGCAAAAATAGGACAGACGACATGTAAGCATGTTGCAAACCGCTGTTCCATCTTACAAATTTGTCATGCACGTCTAGGTATTTTTGATATTTTGAAAGTTTTTAAACACTTCCACATCTTTTATATTCAACGTGTTGGACATCTTAGTGTGCAACCCCTGACACAATCAGAATCTGAGCCAGTGTGGGCTCATGAACACAGCGGTGTAGCATGAGCAAAAATAAGACTGACGACATGTAAACATGTTGCAAACCGCTGTTCCATCTTACAAATTTGTCATGGACATCTAGGTATTTTTGATATTTTTGAAAGTTTTAAACATTTCCACCTCTTTTATATTCAACGTGCTGGACATCTTAGTGTGCAACCCCTGACACAATCAAAATCTGAGCCAGTATGGGCTCATGAACACACCACCATAACATTAGCAAAAATACGGCTGTTGCATCTTGCACATTCGTAATGCACGTCTAGGTATTTTTGATATGAAATATTATAATCATCAATGATGATAAGGGCTTATTCGATGCAAAAGCATGGTCTTTGATGCAGATATGTTGGATGGTCCTGAAAAGGGCTTTTTTTTTTTTCATAGGCCAGGGGTAATTGAAGACGTTGACGTAGATCAGCTTATCCTTGATTTTGTCATTTGCTCCAGGTGTAATGACATGAATGGAAAGCCTTCACTTATCACGTTGATAACCTCCTGCCGCTTGAGGGAATGGATAGAGAGAGCAGCTTTCTTCAGCAGTCTATCCAAGTTCTCATACATGACGAAATGCCCAAATCTGAAATTTTGCATAACGTACCATGAAACACACATTTTTATATGCAAATAAAAAGCTACGCAACAAAAAGAAACCTTACAACACCTTTCAGGAGAATACAACACCATGTGTACGTGACGGATCGAAACAGGTTCCGGATTGTGCGCATAACACATGCTGGTATTGGCGAGCAGTGGCTACACACACACCTGCAATGTTTGTACAATTTAGAATGGTGTCACGATCAGGCGGAACATATATACGCAAAAAAGTGCGCTTTTATGGATGAGTCTTACCCGTCAATCGACTCCGGATCATCCACTACTTTCACTGGCTAACCACGTTGTTGTGGCAAAGCTCAGTAGCTATCGGCGGCCCCGGTTCTTCAATCGATCGGCGCCGATGAACTCATCTTCACCGCTTAGTGACAGGGACCCGTCACTATCGCTAAATTTGCTATCAGACATTACGCCGTCGCGCGTGACAACTTCCAAGCGCAAAGCGCATACACCCCCGACTGTATTGTGCATTGCGCTTCGGTCGCCCAATGGGCGACCTGCCACCATAAATACCATAACCACGTCAAATGTGGAGTTGCATGAGAGGGAGTTGAATCCAGCTGCGACTTCCGTCGTCTGCTGTCACGGCATATTCCTTCAAATTTCTCGAAAACCACCTCGTTGTTCTGGTTGAAACTTCGCGACTGTGTTTCTGTAGCACTCTTGAATATAATTTCAGCTAAGTTTCGGAATCACTCGGTCTGTATGAGACGGTCCCTTTAATAACTCCGCAACATCGGAGTGGGCTGTCATTCTATAGCCCGTACATATATTACAGGCGCAATGCAATACCGGGCATTTTATTAAATGACTAAGCGATTCCAGGAATTTCGAGAAATACCAGTTTCGGTCAGGCATTAGCAAAATGCAAATAAATAAAGAAAAGCGGAACGGAGCAGAGCACAGCAGAGGAACGGATCACATAGACTTGGCTTTCCAACGAAACAAAAGAAACGGAAGTCTATAAGAAAGAATGAGAGGGAACATATAGAAAAATTACGATGTGCATGTATCGGAGCTTACCTCGTCATAGCGTCATCATCACATCGTGTACGTGTGTGTGCTGAACTTTTACTAGATCAATATAACAGGAGTAGACAGCAGAGCGCCGAACCGAACCGAACCGAAACCGAAAACCGGAATTAACCGTTATTTTTAGCTGGAATTGAACCGGAACTGAACCGTAATTACTAGCGCCATCTTGGAGCTGAACCGGTTCGGGATACCTGTTCGGTTATTTGCCATATGAAGATGCTACATAAAAAATATACGTTCCACTTCCAGATGACGTGTTACCGACATAATCTAGGCATGTCGTTTTATTTCCTCTTTTTAATTTAAATCATATCCTGGGGAGGGAGGGGGAGGGGGACGTCGGGGTTAGAGCGGTCTGCCTGCCAAGACTGGCGGCACATTGCTCGGATCGGATGAAAGGGGGTCCGGTAAAGGTAAACCGGTTCCGAACCGGTTTACAGCCTCTGAACCGGTCGATCGAACCGATATATGTGAACTCCGGAGCTGAACCGGAGCCGAACAAACCGGAAAACGTTTTTGGTTCGACGCTCTGGTATAGACAGGTTAGCTGGCGTTGACTTGACGACCTTAAAGTGGGACTCCGCAACACGATCACCTCAAAGGTTGGGGTATATCCTTAACCTTTGGGATCTCAGGAACATCTCTACGAAAAATCTCCTTTCAAAACTGCGCAGATTTTGTTCAACCGAATTTATTCCGACACGAGCACTTCGCCTCTGTGAAGCGAAAGGGTACAGAAAGCAACACACTGCATGCAGCCATCATCCGGCATCCGACAAGGGGGGGGGGGGTATGTTTATTAAAGATAAAGAAAGGGGGAAAGGTCAGACAGGCCAAGGCCGACTTGCTATTCCCAAAAGAGAAAAAAGAAAAAAAGAAAGAGAAAAAAGAAGCAGAAAAGGAAAAGAGAAAGTGGCAGGGGACGATGGGGTGGCTCAAAGGCTCTCAAGGTGGGGTGGCTGATGGGGTGGCTCAAGGCTCAAAGGCTGCTGAGCAGCCCAGTGTCCTTCAGTTAACACAGGAGGGCTCGGGTGACTGCCCACTGTCTGGAGTGCGGGACAGGTCCCAGCAGCGTCGCCAGGGAAAGTTCCCTGTGGCCTAGGGAAATGAGATTTGTGGCGAGGACGGCTCGGGGGCCGGCGTACCGCTTGCAGTGCAACAATAGATGACGTATGTCGGCGACGGCAGCACAGCAGGGACACATCGGGGACGTCCGTCTATCCATCTTAGAGAGGTGCAGCGGGGTCAGGGCAACATCGAGGCGTAGGCGATGGAGGATCGACTCCCACTGTCGCGACAGCCGCTGGGAGAGGGTGAGTTCCATCCTCGGGTCGATGGAGGTTTGAGCTAAACGCGAGGGTGCTGCCAGACGTCTGGCGGATCTGTGTCAGGCAGGCCGATGGAGTGACAGGAATGGTGGTGGTCATTGTGGTGGCAGCTGCCCCGTGCGCGCCTCTCGCCGCAGCGTCAGCGCGGGTATTTCCCACACTTTGGTTAAGGGATGTATCTACTTAAGATAGCAATAGCTCTAGCTCGTTCCCTTGAAAGGTAATTCATACGATCATCCCATGATAACATTTCTGAAGTAGACTTCCAGTATTTCTTCTTTTTTTTTCAGTTTGGATTGACGAGCCAGACAATTGTAATGAGTAATGAGATTCCAACATGATTCAAGCCGGGTCAGTAAATTAACAGGACCGAATTTCGGCTAACTAAAGTGCGGCCTAAAAGCGCTTTCCAACTATAGAAATTGACTGACAACATTCAGATGTCAAATTCAGCGGCGAAACTATATCGTCGCGTTCTAGATAGCCTCGGCATATCAGTCAGATCAGTTTTAGGACGTTCCAATGAACAAACTATTTAGAATGATGGAATGAAGTTTTATTTGGAAGCGGCCACTGCTCTCATAGCTCGGAAGGAAATTTTAGGATTGACCAAAAACTACGTTTACGACAACAACGTCATGGTATCTGGTGACAAATGGAGCGAGCGCATGGAAGACGATGGAGTTCCGCCGAATCGAGTGGTGGCTCGAGAGGCATTCCTTCTTCCCGCATGAAATGACAGGATTCCGCCAGCACAGGTCTTCCATGGACTCTGTTCTTCACTTCATTACGGCGGTGGAAGAAGTAAAGGCGCGTAAAAGACAGTGGTGGCTGCGTTCCTTGATGTCAAACGCGCTTACGCCACCCTGAGCCACGTCTCCGTTCTGCATCCCCTCACCCAAGCCGGCCTACCCTCTAGAGCTCTCTCGATCGGTGAAAAAAATTGCTGCACATCGTATTTGGTGCATAACATCCATAGTATACCTGCCATCGACTTTGTTTCTTTCTCGTTTGACGAATAATGCCTCAAATAAGCGAGCAATCAGACCGAAACAAGAAGGTCGAGAGGAGTCTCAGAAGCTTTCCCTTCCGAAGGCCAACGCGTTACGTCTCCGTGCACGGAGCGGATATACCACGCCGGTCGTAGCCGCTGTGTTTCATTCCCGGAACAAAACAATGGACGAAGATTGGGGATCAGATGACTCAGACACAGACGGAAAGAAACAACGGCCATCTGTTTCCCTGAGAGCCAGAAAACAGCGCAGGAATATGGTAGGACTAATGCACGGTGACGTCGGCCGAGCAGAGAAAGGAAGTAGTAGTGCTTCCATCGACGTTCGGCGGGAGCCAGACTTTTTCAAATTTAAAAAGTCGTTTTTATAATTCCACCTTCGTTTTCAAGTGAGATATTTCACAACTGTGTTCAGTTCGTGTAAACGATTATGGGAATACCGCAAGCTTGAAATCCGTTTGGTTCCGAAGTCTCCCTTTAAGGACTATTTGTTGCCACCCGTCAAGGGGATACGGGGCATGTATATGACCCATGGAGCCCCACAGGGGAGCGTGTTGAGTCTAATTCTGTTTAACGTGGCCATAGCGTGTCTTCGGGGCTGCATTGGAAAGAAACTCTCAATTTCGATCTACGTGGATGACATCTGCATTTGGACCAGCGGCAAATCCCGTCCAGCCATCCAGCGGCGCCTGCAACACACTTTGAACACTATTGACCACTACCTCGCAACGGCCGGCATGAATATCTCGACTGAAAAGTCCGTGGTACTCCCGTTTAAGAGAAGGAACATGCATCCCTTCCCTCTTTCAGTTTCTGGTGTACAGCTGAGCAGTGCATATTTTCATCGTTTCCTCGGTGTCACGGTAGACGCCAGGCTGTCTTGGGTGAAGCACATAGCGAGCTTGGAAGCCGAGGTACACCGGTGGATTTCGGAGATCAGGAATCTGGAAGGCATGAAGTGGGGCAGTGCCATGGCGTTGCTTTTGGCCGTCCACCGAGCTTTAGTTCGCGGGTCACTTGCGTACAGCTTGCCTGTGTTGAATGGCTTTCCACCTTCTTCAGACCATAAGCTCCAGTGCCTCCTGGCGCGCAGTCCCGAGTGTGCTTGGGAGTCCCTCGGGCGGCAGAGACCCGTATGGTCATTTCTGAGGCTAAGGAAGCCCCGCTTGAAGTGCTTCGCCACGGGGAGACGTGTCGGCAGCAGAGCAGGCAAGTTTGCGCCCAGGGTAGGTGTTGTGTATTGGTCTGGGTTGCCAGCCCAAGCAAGGCAATATGAGACGGAAGAAACGTGAGGATTGCCGTTTCCTGTCTTTGAACTCTGACTGGACTTTGCGCCGGCACTTACCGGCGACTTGGAGTCAGTCGGTTCGAGCGTCTCGAACGGAGACGTTCTTTGTCATAGCATGAGCGTTGTAACGAACCCAACCGAACATTAAATTAGGGTAAATCTAAAGCGCCCCCCCCCTCTCCCAATGCTATCAGAAGCCCTATAAACAAAGAAATGAAACGCTTATTTGCGCTGTCGAGATCGTAAATTCAAATTTTCTTCGTTCCTGCTTTATCTTGTCCAACCAACCTGCTATAGGGCCTGCCGCTCGGCGCCCTCTCAGGCGAGGGCTCCCGGATCGGCTGTCCCTCTCGCGTCCCCGTCGCTACGGCTCTAGTCGGCAGTACCTCCGCCTTCTAGCTCACCATCGGCGGCATCCGCTAGTTATGAAGCTCCGGAGACGCAAGCACAACAGCGTACATCTATGTGTCTCTCAGCTGAAGACTATAGCATACCTGACTTTGTGGTCACACCCACAGCTCCCAGCACTCCTCTTTGGACTTTTCCGACACCTTGCATCTCCCTCTCGGTGCCTGGGCTAACAGGGAAGAAAGGCAACGTTGCTGCATGCGTGACGAAGCAGCTCACTCTCGATATGATGAGCTCGTGTTATGAGACTTCCACCGCAGTTTTCACGGACGGCTGAACCACGAGGGGAAGTTCGTCGTCTGCCTTTGTCATTCCCTCCGAGTCAACTTCAGATAGCCATCATCTCTCACATAAAACATCTTCAACATGCGCTGAGCTTTATGCCATTCTTTTCGCCCTGCGGAAACTTACCGACAGCCCCGTTCGCTCCTGAGTCGTTTTTACAGATTCCGGATCTGCGCTGCAGTGTGTGGCAACTATGGGACTTCGCGGCTTCCTCAGTCCTGTGGTCATTGAAATCCTGCAAGTATACAAGAAAGCAAGCGCACAGGGCCAGTCTATCATCTTCCAGTGGATCCCGGGTCATGTGGGCATCAGCGGAAACGAGGACGCACATCGAACAGCCGCAGCAGCGCACCAGTACACCCGGCGTGTCCCCATCATCTTGTCTCGGGGGGATCGCCGAGGCCTCGTCTCAAGCCTCATTGACCCCAAGATGCAGTCTCAATGGCAACGTGACATCACCACCCACTCTCTGCTTTACTCCGTTGACCTCGCTGTCCCTCACTCTCTCTCGCCGAATGCCGCATTCTTTTACCGCCGGCTTTCAAACGCCTCCTCGGTGTCGGCGCGTCTATACTCTGTTCCACGCATGGTGTGCGCGGTGACCTCCATCGCGGGCAGTACGATCGCGAGCGCGCCCTCATGGAAACTGCTTTCCAGCGCGTCGATCAACGCCAGTACGACTTAGCCAAAATTTTCGAGGCATGGCCGGACCCTCACGTCTGATGCAAGGCCTACGAGCTGTTGCAGAGTTCCTCTCCAGCGCTGGACTAATGGACGAATTCGAATAAGACACCTCTCCATCATCATCGCTTTCTCATCCCTTACACAAACGCAATGGGGCAGTGTACCGCCATAACGGCGGAGAATGACCCAGCACATAATTATCCCATTTATATGTGTGTGTGTGTAGGGTGACAAATAAATAAGAACTGGAAGGATATAAGTCATGCAGGGAATTTCTTGAGTCAGCCTTTCGCTTGAAATTAATAATGAAGACAAGGAAACGAGATTTTTATGCACTATGCACTCTGCAAACATCATCTCTAAAATTAAGTTGTTCGTAATTTTTCTTGGTGACAGCGTGTCTCAATCCTTGCTTACAAAGACCCTCCCTGTGAGTAGATTCGATGCTACGCTACATATCTTCATCTGTAGGCGGTTCAGTCTCGGCCCTTGTATACATGAGTACAACCTGCCTGCTGCACGGTAGGTTCACAAAATGAAGCACCTCAAGCCATACGTATTCATAAAAGCTGTCTATAGAGTGCTGCATGGCATCCAATAAGAGAAGGACATTGTAGCAAAGCACTGAAAGAACGCCGGTGGGGCCTTGTATGGATTGTGGCGATTGCACTTCGGTCGTACGACTTCACCGTCAGAAGAAAGATTACAAGAAAGCACAAGAAAACAAGTCCATAAAGTGGTACTCTGAAGAAATTCCATCAAGTACATAGGATGAGTTGGGCATTGCCGTTGCAGCCAGCATTGTAGATTGGTATGTTTAGATAATGTGCGTATCAATTTTATTGTTCTGCGTGTACAATTCTAACAGGAAGTCAAGCCGCCCCATTTTTCCTATCTACAAAGCTAATATCGGGTTAGACTTTTTCGTGCCGTACTTAGACCACAATTTGTTACCTGTCAAGTTTGTCGTGTAGCTCACAATTCTGTACTCCCCATTGACAGCTGGAGCACTGTAAGGCAAGGCACAAACACAACCTGCAGCGACAGACATTTGGCCGGGCACCCATTTGCCTTTCACATTGTAGTGTACCCTTATAGGGTACTGCAGTTCGGTACAGTGAAAAGTACCAGTAGTGGAGCAAGATGAGCCTGGACAACGGCATCGGGCAACAACCAGATCCTTTGGATATCTCAGTGGGTCTGAGTGCACGACGTAGTCAAAGGGACAAAGGGTACGGTTCCTTAATAACACCGTGTTGGACATAGGCGAGCAATCGACTAGCGTGTCATCGTTGTTAGCGCCAAAGAGCGCGTTGAATATTGACGATAGCTGTGACTGTGCTGGCCAGAAGACAACGGATGTTACAATTAGAATGCACGGGATTCTGTACGAGGTCATATCTTCCAAGTGGAAAGATCCTTTGGCTGAGTTCAGCGGACTTGATGGGATAGTGAGAAGCAGGTCATAGGTAGTTCCTATAACGAGACAACGGCAAACAACGAATGAAATGTGAAGCCTTCAGTAAAATCTCTTCGATCTACCCTGCACTCTTAAAATAGAACTTCACCGCACAACATGCTCCTAATCAACCATCAAGGCATACGTCTTTTTGCGACACCTGTATTGTTATGGTAATTGTCACAAAACGACCAGCGCACAAATCAGGGATGGTAGGGGTATCATTAGGTGCAGTGGTTAGCCTTCAACGTGCTATGTGGTGAAATTGTGTTTTAAGAGTGCACAACAGTAGTAATGGAACAACCCAAGATTTACACAGAAAATCCACGGCAAGTATTGCACATTTTACTTTAAATTATTTTAAAATTACTTTAAATTTTTTTTAAAAAATTTAAATTTAAAAAATTTTTAAATTTGGCCAAATCTGACTCAGTGCAATACTTGTCGTGGATTTTCTATGTAAAACTCGGGTTGTAGGAAATAAAAAACTAGATAGAAAGGAAGCAGACAGTAGGAAATGATTTATTTGAAAATCAACGACGCCATCTTGAAGAAATCACGCCGGGGCGACTGGAGCACGACGGTTGCAGAGGCAGGTGGCACGCTAGTTCCAAGGCATCACACCAGATGGCGCCAGCATCGTAGCTCTATACGAGAAACACAGAGAACAAGAAAGTACTAGCGACACGTAAAAATGGCAACACTGCTCGACAAGTCTAAGCATGCCAGAGCGGGGGGAAAAGGCCTAACCGCTACTGCTAAACAGCACGGAGAAAACACTACACATTGGGGGAAAAGGCTTAAGGCAATCGACTAGGTCTAACCACAGCGTCACAACACTTCGCGGCTAACACAAGGCGGGAACCACACGATGGCAAACGTGCGTCAACAGGCTTGGACACCGCTAAACAAGTCTAAATATGCGAGAAAAGGCTTAACACGAGCACGGTAAAACAACGCGCAAACATCGGTAAATCACTCACCTTTTTCCCCGCTGCGACGGAGCGTCCGCTCTCGTCGACAGCCAGGGATCAAGTGACGACGGAGCGAACGACCGCACGTCTTCTCCCAACGAGAGCCAGAGGTGGACTGACGTAAGCGCCACTCTACGGGTGCTACGCATGCGCGCGCTCGTAGCGCCCTCTGCGCGCTCCTACCGCCACCTGCGAGAGGCTAAGAGAGAAGAGCATTCCTGCGCCCCCTGCTGGCCGTTCTCATTGGTCCAGACATCATCCTATTGTCTCAGGGCTACACTGTTTTTTTTCCACTAATGCTCCTCTAGACAAGGTCAATCTGCAGTGAAGCCACGGTATGACGTCCTCATGCACCTGCGTGGCTCAAGGACGCGTGCGCTCTAGACAGGGGACCTATTATTTATTGAATCACTATCCCAAGGTTATTTCCTTTATTATTCTATAACGATTGCATAGGAAACTATTGCAGAAGAGCACCATGCATGAAAGCTGATCGTAGGAATTCCAAAGTCTTACTAAATGAGACTTGCAAAAGAACAAAATATCCCAACATGTAAACCCATCAACGGCTAATAAGAGGACTAGGCACTCAACAAATCAACGCGCGCAGAACTCAGGGCAGCACTATCGTCAAGACGACAATGTTCCTTGTCAAAAAAGACAAAATACAAAGCGTTAACAAAGGAAACCATGCATATCGGGGCATGTCAGGACACGTCAGGACAAATTCGCACGACTGTTGGGCAACAGAGGAAAACGAACACTTGAACAGAGTGAAAAGACGCTCACTATCATCGGACACGTACACTACATTCCTCATTGTAAATCCGCTCGTCACAAAATCCACCTGCATCGTCGAACACCATTCACCAGTGACGAACCACACATCCGCACCCCATCAGAGGCAGACAGAACCCCACCTAAGCTACGCTCTTCTACTGACGATCAACGCAATTGCCAGGATCATAATTACCGTGTCTACATCCGCCAGTGTCCAAGAGAGAAGTGAATCCTTGCGTCCCCTGCAGGCCAGTCTCATTGGTCCAGACATCATCCTATTGTCTCAGGGCTACACAGTTTTTTTTCCACTAATGCTCCTCTAGACAAGGTCAACCTGAAACAATAGTCTCTCGGTATGCGGTCATCATGCAGGTGCGTGGCTCAAGGACGCGTACGCTCTAGACAGGGCACCTGTTATTTATTGAATCACTATCCCTAGATTATTTCCTTTATTCTACTATAATGATTGCGTAGGGAACTATTGCAGAAAAACACCATAGACAAGAGGAGATTGTAGCATTTCATTCCCAAAGTCTTACTGTACAGGAAAAAAAAAAAGGTTCAGCAAGACATAAAGTCACACACCTGTCCCCCTCGCGGTTACTCTCTGAACTAAATGAATCGCAAAATTATTAAGAATTGCTCTACTCCCATTCAAGGCAGCACTATCGTCAAGAATATGCCTTGTACAAAAGGAAAAAAAACTACATGCAGAAGGAAAGCATGTCAGAACAAGCCCAGGCATGTCAGCACATGTTTGTCAGACAAGGGGGGAAAAAGCGAAAAGAAACAAAGAAGGAAACCAGCATCAAACTATTTCTTCTTATTCAAAAACAGTGCTCATCATAAATCTGCCCAGGACAATACACACTATTTTTCTATTGCCACACTTTTTTCCAGTAACGGTCAATGCATTGCTACAGACTGCGTGACGTCATCACATCCTGTCTGAAGAAGAAGACACCGGCAAAGACTCCTATTATTTATTGAATCGCAAGATTATTTCCTTTGTCCTACTCTTAATGACATTGATTCTCTCATTAAAATTCAACAAAAAGCACCCCGCATATTAACGATTTTCACCCCAAAGGCTCATCATGGTCATTAGAATTACAGTAAACTGCCACTGCTCTTTTAAAATAATAAGTGAGACCACTCAACATCACCTCCAGGCTTATGTAATACATGACCCTTTCTATGCTCATACATTCGTTGTCTGAGGCTACACCTGCGAGCAAAAAAGGCGCGGAAGCCGGGTGGGCAAAGTTCCATTCGCGCATTGCGAGCAAAAAGGCGCGAAAGCACAAGACAGAACGCCTTTACGGGAACACGATGGCATTCCTATACTATATTAATGATTATTGCATTGCAGTTTAGAAAAACTACAACTAAACTATAATTTTAGGAGCCCAACTTTCTATGGAAACTATAATTGCCCTATTACTTGGATCGCTACTAATGAAGCGCTCCAATTTTTTCTCTCTTCCCATTTCAGCCTTGTCATGCAGGGAAGCAGACTCATATCCAAAATAATTAATTTACACTGAGGGTGCCGTGCTTCAGGAATTCCTATCCTGCGCTCAGATGCAAGCATTTCTTCACGGATACCTTTAACAGCTGACTTCCTCAACATATCGAACACCCAACAAAATCAAACAAACAATCAGAGAAACCCTCTTCTCAGCTGCACCATGCGACTTTCTTCTGCGTAAAATCGGTGATTTGAAGAAGAGAGCAGCGAAAAATTGCGCGCGCTTGTGCTCGACCTGAAGCATATGCCAATAAACCAAGAAAAAGGCACTCATGTCTGGTATCTGATAGTGCCACATACACAGACGCATTGTCGCAAAGAAAGCACAGGACACGGATACACAAATTTCCTTAGGTGAGCAGGGAAAAGGCTTAAGACCACAGGTCACGACACATCGCCACGCGGCTAGCACAACATGACACCAACAAGATACTAGCAGCGGGAAGAACTGCTACACTGCTAAACAAGTCCAGACATGCCACGATGGCGTCACAAATCAGGAAGAAAAAAAAAGCAAAAAGAAAAAAAAGCACACGCACGCACGCACGCACAGAGGACAACGCATTAAACACACGGAGCGCTCAGGAATAATCGTAGCGTCACCGCACATCGCTACGAAGCTAAACGTCTAACACAAGACGACACCAACAAGATATTAGCGAAGGGTAAAAATTGCAACACTACCGAACAAGTCCAGACATGCGACATCGCATACAAAACACTGCTCATCGGGGAAAAGGCCTAAGCCTGCGGCGGATCATCATAGAGCGTACACAACTTCATTTTTTCTATTTTGCGTAAACTAAACGCGGTCTGCTTGGAAAACGACGTACAAATTTTCTTAAGGAGCAGAGAAATATTTCTACTCCGTGCTCAGATACCAGCATTTCTGCTCAAAAACCTGCAAAATTAAACACTGCTTACTTCGTCAAGATATCGAACAAAATCAAACAAACAACTCCACTTCCACTGGTAGAACACTATTCAGCTTTTACGCAGGAGGCTTTCTTCTACATAAAAAGTAGAGAAAATAAGAAAAGAGCAGCGAAATATTACACGCACATTTGCTTGACTTAAAAAACCTGAAGCATATGCCAATAAACCAAGAAAAAGACACTCATGTCTGGTATCTGATAGTGCCACATACACAGACGCATTGCCCTTGCGTAAAGAAAGCACAGGACAGGGATACACAAATTTCCTTAGGTGAGCAGGGAAAAGGCTGAAGACCTCAGGTCACCACACATCGCCACGCGGCTAGCACAACATGACAGCAACAAGATACTAGCAGCGGGAAGAACTGCAACACTGCTAAACAAGTCCAGACATGCCACGATGACGTCACAAATCAGGAGAAAAAAAAAGCACACGCATGCACGCACAGAGGACAACGCATTAAACACACGGAGCGCTCAGGAATAATCGTAGCGTTACCGCACATCGCTACGAAGCTCAACGTCTAACACAAGACGACGACAACAACAAGATATTAACGAAGGGTAAAAATTGCAACACTGAACAAGTCCAGACATGCGACATCGCATACAAAACACTGCTCATCGGGGAAAAGGCCTAAGCCTGCGGCGGATCATCATAGAGCATACACAACTTCATTTTTCTATTTTGCGTAAACTAAACGCGGTCTGCTTGGAAAACGACGTACAAATTTTCTTAGGGAGCAGAGAAATATAGAAATTTGTACTCCGTGCTCAGATACCAGCATTTCTGCTCAAAAACCTGCAAAATTAAGCTCTGCTTACTTCGTTAAGATATCGAACAAAATCAAACAAACAACCCCACTTCCACTGGTAGAACACTATTCAGCTTTTACGTAGGAGGCTTTCTTCTACATAAAAAGTAGAGAAAATAAGAAAAGAGCAGCGAAATATTACACGCACTTTTGCTCGCATAGCTATAAGAGAAAAAAATAAATAAAATAACGACGCACACGCTAATAAACTGTGACAAAGACACCCATTTCTGCTATCAGATAATTATTGCATAATGCTAAATACTCATTTGCATTGGCCCTGCGTGAAGAAACCACAGGACAGGGATACACAATCTATCTTAAGCGAGCACGGAAAGTCACTTCTACTCGAACAGCTTAATACCATAAAGTCTGAATTTTTGCAAAGAAAATAAAGCCTGAACAGCGCTACGAAGGTGACAGACACATACTAACAAACAAACAAACACTTCTTCGAGTCTGTATTATCTTTTAAAAAATAACGAAAGCACACATAAAAAAAAATCAAATCGGCTAGGTAGCCTTCCAGACGTTGTGCCTTAAAGTTGGCTGCACGCAATGTGCGGAAGCATGCTGTGAAGCCAACTTGCGGTTTTGCTGGATGCACATGAAGTCCGATTCCAATTGGAAATCGCGCTAAGGACGTGCCAAACGTGGAATTTTCGCAAGATTAATCCCAATACCTGGAATTCTATTCATTTTAGCGGGAATGCTGGCGCTTGTGCTCCATTATTCGAAATTTTCGAATATTCGAATTTCTCGATTATCAAATTTTCGAATACGAATAGGGTTCGAATATCAACAATATTCGAACAATATTCGAAAGTTCGAATATTCGCACACCTCTAGTGAATACTGACACTCAACGATATATAACAAAAAACAAACAAATTCCATTCTCATGAACTCTCCTCTGCCGAGCGGCTTTCTCCTGCTCTACCTGGATGCTGACTTTTTCCCCCCTCACCTACATTCTGAGTAAAAACAGTGACAGAAGAAAAGAACCGCGAAAAATTACACGCATTTGTGTCACAGGACAGGGATACACAAATTTCCTTAAGTGAGCAGGGAAAAGGCTTAAGTCGGTACCGCTCAGGAATAATCGGAGAATCACCGCGTATCGCTACGCGGCTAGCGCTTGAACAGCGCTACGAACGTGACAGATACATACTAACAAACAAACAAACAACAGCAGGACCGGCGTCGGGCACTCATAAAATACCCTGGCCAAAACAAAGACTTCGCCAGGTTCGCGAGGCAATTCCATTAAAAACGCTCGTCCTATCCTACAGATAGCAATGCAAACGCGACTGCCCTTATTTTTTAAACCACTATTTCACGCAATAGTACATAAATGTATCACTCGTGCCACACGAAAAGGCAAACACTTACTTGTCAAGTGGGGTCCCAGCGCGTGCGCGCGCGCACACACACAGGCACACACACACACACTAACATTTTCACACTCACAAACACAAAGTCTATTTTCACAACCACATAAATCCATATTATTCCTCAGGTCAATAATTATCCTGCCATCGTCAAAAGACGGCACAGACATGTATGCTTACGCAAGACAATCGGTCCTCGTTCCGGATGTAATAGGATATCGTCACTCGGCCGGCGCGAACCAATAAAGAAAGAAAGGAATGCATGTTCGCTATACGAAGAAAACGGTGCCGTGCTTCTACGCAGCGATCATTATACAGACGCGTAAATGTGAACATCATTCGCTACACACTGTAGCTCTCATCATTTTTAAACCAAACCGTGTTCATAGGTCTTCACTAAATAGGTGAGCCGATAATGACTCCAAATAAAATAAAATAAAATAATCATTCCAGCATCGCTGGCTGCAAGCTTGGGTACCCAACAGAGCAGCGCGCTCCTATCAACACGCCTTGGGCTGACCTTACACACCCGAAGCCTTTTCTGAATGCATTCTGCCGGCGCTGGAATAAAAGATTTATCGCGAGGGTACTACGATGTCAGCTCTGTTGCTGTTTAAGTGATAAAACAGTGCGCCCGAACCGCGAAGCGCGCGCGCGGGCCCGGTCTCGCGGTTTGGACTCGCGACGCGTGCGATTCCCCGCGGCGCGAGCGCAACGCGGACCCGTTCTCGCGGTTTGGACGCGCGCGATTGCCCGAGTAAGCGCACTGTTTTATCACTTAAACAGCAACAGAGCTGACATCGTAGTACCCTCGCGATAAATCTTTTATTCCAGCGCCGGCAGAATGCATTCAGAAAAGGCTTCGGGTGTGTAAGGTCAGCCCAAGGCGTGTTGATAGGAGCGCGCTGCTCTGTTGGGTACCCAAGCTTGCAGCCAGCGATGCTGGAATGATTATTTTATTTTATTTTATTTGGAGTCATTATCGGCTCACCTATTTAGTGAAGACCTATGAACACGGTTTGGTTTAAAAATGATGAGAGCTACAGTGTGTAGCGAATGATGTTCACATTTACGCGTCTGTATAATGATCGCTGCGTAGAAGCACGGCACCGTTTTCTTCGTATAGCGAACATGCATTCCTTTCTTTCTTTATTGGTTCGCGCCGGCCGAGTGACGATATCCTATTACATCCGGAACGAGGACCGATTGTCTTGCGTAAGCATACATGTCTGTGCCGTCTTTTGACGATGGCAGGATAATTATTGACCTGAGGAATAATATGGATTTATGTGGTTGTGAAAATAGACTTTGTGTTTGTGAGTGTGAAAATGTTAGTGTGTGTGTGTGTGCCTGTGTGTGTGCGCGCGCGCACGCGCTGGGACCCCACTTGACAAGTAAGTGTTTGCCTTTTCGTGTGGCACGAGTGATACATTTATGTACTATTGCGTGAAATAGTGGTTTAAAAAATAAGGGCAGTCGCGTTTGCATTGCTATCTGTAGGATAGGACGAGCGTTTTTAATGGAATTGCCTCGCGAACCTGGCGAAGTCTTTGTTTTGGCCAGGGTATTTTATGAGTGCCCGACGCCGGTCCTGCTGTTGTTTGTTTGTTTGTTAGTATGTATCTGTCACGTTCGTAGCGCTGTTCAAGCGCTAGCCGCGTAGCGATACGCGGTGATTCTCCGATTATTCCTGAGCGGTACCGACTTAAGCCTTTTCCCTGCTCACTTAAGGAAATTTGTGTATCCCTGTCCTGTGACACAAATGCGTGTAATTTTTCGCGGTTCTTTTCTTCTGTCACTGTTTTTACTCAGAATGTAGGTGAGGGGGGAAAAAGTCAGCATCCAGGTAGAGCAGGAGAAAGCCGCTCGGCAGAGGAGAGTTCATGAGAATGGAATTTGTTTGTTTTTTGTTATATATCGTTGAGTGTCAGTATTCACTAGAGGTGTGCGAATATTCGAACTTTCGAATATTGTTCGAATATTGTTGATATTCGAACCCTATTCGTATTCGAAAATTTGATAATCGAGAAATTCGAATATTCGAAAATTTCGAATAATGGAGCACAAGCGCCAGCATTCCCGCTAAAATGAATAGAATTCCAGGTATTGGGATTAATCTTGCGAAAATTCCACGTTTGGCACGTCCTTAGCGCGATTTCCAATTGGAATCGGACTTCATGTGCATCCAGCAAAACCGCAAGTTGGCTTCACAGCATGCTTCCGCACATTGCGTGCAGCCAACTTTAAGGCACAACGTCTGGAAGGCTACCTAGCCGATTTGATTTTTTTTTATGTGTGCTTTCGTTATTTTTTAAAAGATAATACAGACTCGAAGAAGTGTTTGTTTGTTTGTTAGTATGTGTCTGTCACCTTCGTAGCGCTGTTCAGGCTTTATTTTCTTTGCAAAAATTCAGACTTTATGGTATTAAGCTGTTCGAGTAGAAGTGACTTTCCGTGCTCGCTTAAGATAGATTGTGTATCCCTGTCCTGTGGTTTCTTCACGCAGGGCCAATGCAAATGAGTATTTAGCATTATGCAATAATTATCTGATAGCAGAAATGGGTGTCTTTGTCACAGTTTATTAGCGTGTGCGTCGTTATTTTATTTATTTTTTTCTCTTATAGCTATGCGAGCAAAAGTGCGTGTAATATTTCGCTGCTCTTTTCTTATTTTCTCTACTTTTTATGTAGAAGAAAGCCTCCTACGTAAAAGCTGAATAGTGTTCTACCAGTGGAAGTGGGGTTGTTTGTTTGATTTTGTTCGATATCTTAACGAAGTAAGCAGAGCTTAATTTTGCAGGTTTTTGAGCAGAAATGCTGGTATCTGAGCACGGAGTACAAATTTCTATATTTCTCTGCTCCCTAAGAAAATTTGTACGTCGTTTTCCAAGCAGACCGCGTTTAGTTTACGCAAAATAGAAAAATGAAGTTGTGTATGCTCTATGATGATCCGCCGCAGGCTTAGGCCTTTTCCCCGATGAGCAGTGTTTTGTATGCGATGTCGCATGTCTGGACTTGTTCAGTGTTGCAATTTTTACCCTTCGTTAATATCTTGTTGTTGTCGTCGTCTTGTGTTAGACGTTGAGCTTCGTAGCGATGTGCGGTAACGCTACGATTATTCCTGAGCGCTCCGTGTGTTTAATGCGTTGTCCTCTGTGCGTGCATGCGTGTGCTTTTTTTTTCTCCTGATTTGTGACGTCATCGTGGCATGTCTGGACTTGTTTAGCAGTGTTGCAGTTCTTCCCGCTGCTAGTATCTTGTTGCTGTCATGTTGTGCTAGCCGCGTGGCGATGTGTGGTGACCTGAGGTCTTCAGCCTTTTCCCTGCTCACCTAAGGAAATTTGTGTATCCCTGTCCTGTGCTTTCTTTACGCAAGGGCAATGCGTCTGTGTATGTGGCACTATCAGATACCAGACATGAGTGTCTTTTTCTTGGTTTATTGGCATATGCTTCAGGTTTTTTAAGTCAAGCAAATGTGCGTGTAATATTTCGCTGCTCTTTTCTTATTTTCTCTACTTTTTATGTAGAAGAAAGCCTCCTGCGTAAAAGCTGAATAGTGTTCTACCAGTGGAAGTGGAGTTGTTTGTTTGATTTTGTTCGATATCTTGACGAAGTAAGCAGTGTTTAATTTTGCAGGTTTTTGAGCAGAAATGCTGGTATCTGAGCACGGAGTAGAAATATTTCTCTGCTCCTTAAGAAAATTTGTACGTCGTTTTCCAAGCAGACCGCGTTTAGTTTACGCAAAATAGAAAAAATGAAGTTGTGTACGCTCTATGATGATCCGCCGCAGGCTTAGGCCTTTTCCCCGATGAGCAGTGTTTTGTATGCGATGTCGCATGTCTGGACTTGTTCGGTAGTGTTGCAATTTTTACCCTTCGCTAATATCTTGTTGGTGTCGTCTTGTGTTAGACGTTTAGCTTCGTAGCGATGTGCGGTGACGCTACGATTATTCCTGAGCGCTCCGTGTGTTTAATGCGTTGTCCTCTGTGCGTGCGTGCGTGCGTGTGCTTTTTTCTTTTTTTTTCTTCCTGATTTGTGACGCCATCGTGGCATGTCTGGACTTGTTTAGCAGTGTTGCAGTTCTTCCCGCTGCTAGTATCTTGTTGGTGTCATGTTGTGCTAGCCGCGTGGCGATGTGTCGTGACCTGTGGTCTTAAGCCTTTTCCCTGCTCACCTAAGGAAATTTGTGTATCCGTGTCCTGTGCTTTCTTTGCGACAATGCGTCTGTGTATGTGGCACTATCAGATACCAGACATGAGTGCCTTTTTCTTGGTTTATTGGCATATGCTTCAGGTCGAGCACAAGCGCGCGCAATTTTTCGCTGCTCTCTTCTTCAAATCACCGATTTTACGCAGAAGAAAGTCGCATGGTGCAGCTGAGAAGAGGGTTTCTCTGATTGTTTGTTTGATTTTGTTGGGTGTTCGATATGTTGAGGAAGTCAGCTGTTAAAGGTATCCGTGAAGAAATGCTTGCATCTGAGCGCAGGATAGGAATTCCTGAAGCACGGCACCCTCAGTGTAAATTAATTATTTTGGATATGAGTCTGCTTCCCTGCATGACAAGGCTGAAATGGGAAGAGAGAAAAAATTGGAGCGCTTCATTAGTAGCGATCCAAGTAATAGGGCAATTATAGTTTCCATAGAAAGTTGGGCTCCTAAAATTATAGTTTAGTTGTAGTTTTTCTAAACTGCAATGCAATAATCATTAATATAGTATAGGAATGCCATCGTGTTCCCGTAAAGGCGTTCTGTCTTGTGCTTTCGCGCCTTTTTGCTCGCAATGCGCGAATGGAACTTTGCCCACCCGGCTTCCGCGCCTTTTTTGCTCGCAGGTGTAGCCTCAGACAACGAATGTATGAGCATAGAAAGGGTCATGTATTACATAAGCCTGGAGGTGATGTTGAGTGGTCTCACTTATTATTTTAAAAGAGCAGTGGCAGTTTACTGTAATTCTAATGACCATGATGAGCCTTTGGGGTGAAAATCGTTAATATGCGGGGTGCTTTTTGTTGAATTTTTTTTTATTATTTATGAGAATACCTCACGTGCCCTCGGGGAGCGTTGAGTGAGGGGGGGGGGGGTTACATCAGCAAGTCAGAACAGAACAGAACAGATCAGAATCATCAGAACAGATCATCAGAACAGAAGCAATTGAACACTTTGCAAAAAAACAAACAAAAAAAAACACTTATGTGAAAACGTTAAGAAAACAGATGCGATGATAATGAAATTAGACACCAAAACTAGCAGCTAGCTGGCTGCGAAAAACTGAAAAGTCGGAGTTAGCTACGATAGACTGGGGAAGGTCGTTCCAAGCACTGATGGTTTTGGGGAAGAAAGAAAATTGGAAATGAGATGTACGACATGGAATGTGGTCGATTTTATGGGCATGATCGATCCTAGAGGAGATGTAGTGGGCCATAGTGATGTACCCTGGACGGATGGTTGTGGTGTAGTAGAATTTGTGGAATAAACACAGACAAAAGTATTTCCTACGGTGTGCAAGAGGAGGAAGATTGATAGAGGCCTTTAAAGATGTAATACTGGACGGAAAAGAATAGTCTGATAAAATAAAGCGAGCTGACCGATTCTGTAAGGATTCAAGAAGGTCCACAAGTGTTGACTGGTAAGGATCCCAGATACTACATGCATATTCCAACTTCGGCCTGACTAGTGTTTTGTATGCAAGACGTTTCACTTCAGGTGGAGCAAGTTTAAGGTGGCGACGGATGAAACCAAGTTTGCGATTTGCATCGCGAACAATGGTATGAATATGATCTGACCAAGAGAGGTTTGAGGAGAAATGAAGCCGCAAGTACTTGTAAGTATGAGACTCACGGATGACATCCTGGCCTATGTGATACTGATGTGTTAGCGGTGACCTAGACCGTGAAAAGGGAATATAACAACACTTGGAAGCATTAAGAGGAAGACCCCAAGTAACACACCAGTTAAAGAGAGCCACAAGGTCCTGCTGGAGTGCTACTTGGTCAGAGGATGACAGTATGGGGCGGTACAATAGACAGTCGTCAGCGAAGAGCCTGATAGAGGATGAGATGGAATGCGGGAGATCATTAATGAAAATAAGAAATAGCAGGGGCCCGAGGACAGATCCCTGTGGGACGCCTGAAGTAACAGGAAGGAAGTCAGAAAGGGAATCATTCACAATGGTAGCCTGTGTTCGATTAGAGAGGTAACACACAATCCAGTTGTACACGTGGGGATCAAGGTTTAGTAACGAAAGCTTGTAGATGAGGCCAGAATGAGAAACAGAATCGAAAGCCTTTTTAAAGTCAAGAAAAATGGCATCGGTTTGGATACCTCTGTCCATGTTAGAGCTAATATCAAAAGTGAATAGCGACAGTTGGGTTTCACAAGAGAAACCCTTGCGAAAACCGTGCTGTTCAGCAAAAAAGAAATTGTTCAGTTCGAGATGAGATGAGATAGCCGAGTAGATAATGTGTTCGAGGATTTTGCAGGGAATACTAGTCAGAGAGATCGGGCGATAATTAAGAGGCGATGACTTATCACCGCTCTTAAAAATTGGAACGACCTTGCCCTGTCGCCAGTCCTGAGGCACGTAGCCATATTCGAGACATTGCGTAAAAATGAACGACAAAAAAAGTGACGAAGGTTGTTTGGTGTTTTTGAGTACCTTGGAGTTAATGAAGTCTGGTCCACAGGAGTGAGATAATTTCAAGCAATCAATAAGATTAAGTACCCCGGCGCGAGATACCTCGATTTTGGGCATGGGATTTAAATATCCAGTGGATGTGGGAGTCCGGGGGAAACTTTGACGCGTATCGTGTAAGAAAACACTGACAAAAGCTTCATTGAAAGCGGCTGCACAATTAGCGTCAGACATTTTGGAACCATCGGGATAAGTTAGGCAAATGGCTTCCCGTGAAGATGGATTCATGGTTTTCCAAAATTTACGAGGATTGCTCGACAGCATAGAGGTCAGTTGCGTTGAATAGAAGTCACGTTTTGCCTGGCGAATGGCCCTAAGGTATTCGTGTGAACTCAAACGATAATTTGCGTACGCAAAAACTGTACCAGAACGTCTAGCTTGCCTGTAGAGGCGCTTTTTTTTATTGTGAAGTTTCTTGAGACGATTGGAATACCATGGAGCTGTGGAAGATGTTCTTATTACAACAGATGGAACGTATCTATCAGTCAGCTCGTTTATCTTGTTGCGAAAAAGCAGCCAGTTATCCTCGACCGAACGCTCACAACCACCGGTCAAAAAGAATGAATAATAATTAAATAATTCGTAATTTATTCTTTCAAAATCGGCTTTGTCATAGAGTCTTATCGTCTTACGAAGCTGCTTCCTGGCTGGGCGGTACAAACGGAGTGGCACATGAATAGCTAAGTGGTCACTCAGATACAAAGGGAAGGAAAGAGGACCAACGATCGAAGGGTCATTGACAAGTAGCAAGTCAAGAATGGTGGCAGTGGTCGATGAAACACGAGTAGGCTCAGAAACTAGCTGTGTCAAACCAAAAGTAGTGCAAACATCAACAAAACTAGATTCCTCAGAAGAGGAACCACAAGGAATCGCCCAGTTTATACCCGGGAAATTGAAATCACCGGTTACACAAATCTTTGCTTTAGGGTGGTTGGGTACAAGTATCGACAAAGCATCGGTGAATAAAGACACAAAATTCACAGAATCTGGCGGCCTGTAAAACAGGCCCACAAGCAGATCGACATGTTCTAACCTTAACTTAACCCAAGACATTTCTAAAGAAGATTCAACATGAATAGGTGAACACTGCAATCCCTGCCTAACAGCGATGAGGACACCGCCGCCAAGACGATTAACACGATCATGGCGGTAAAGCACAAAGTTTGGGTGTAAAGAAGAAATTTCATGATTACAAATTTCTGGGGTTAACCATGTCTCAGTTAGGAGAATGATGTCACAACAACAATCGTTAACAACACTAAGTAAATTATCTTGTTTATTCATAATACTACGTATGTTGGCAATTAAGACGGATATTTGATTGGAAGGTGGCGGCGGTTGGGGAGCATGTGTAACTTCTTTCACAGATTGCTATATCTGAACCTCCCGCACGCAGTCACAACTAAAGTCAAAGGCAAAACACTTGTCACCAGAAAACAACTTATCGAACCGAAGCCTGAAAGGCTGATTAAGGGATCGTCCATATTCGACAAGCTTTGATCTAGCACGTCGTGTAGCTAAAGAGTAGTCCTGAGAAACAGAAAAGCCTGTTTCACGGAGCGCACCACTCTTCCTGATAACGGTATCCTTGATTTTGGTTGATACAAATTTAACAATGATGGGGCGGTTTTTCCCAGGTGTGTACCTACCCAACCGGTGGGCACGCTCAATTTCATGTGAGGCGATATCTACTTTCAGGTGGGACGAACAGACAGTCGTTATCAGCCCTTCAGATTCCGCCCATGACTCCGTTGCCGAATCAGAGAACCCGAAGAATATCAGGTTGTTGCGACGCGAGCGGTCTTCAAGGTCGTTTAGACGAGTCGATATATTAGTGACCGTAGAGGATAAGGCAGATACTGAGGTCTTAACAGCGGCAACATCACATGACAAATCACGAAGTTTTCCCAGCTCACTCTCAATACACATAACCTTATCAGAGAGAGACCGAAGGGAAGTCTCTGCGGTTTTCTGGCTTTCCTGCATTTTGTGAAATTTTAATGAGAGAATCAATGTCATTAAGAGTAGGACAAAGGAAATAATCTTGCGATTCAATAAATAATAGGAGTCTTTGCCGGTGTCTTCTTCTTCAGACAGGATGTGATGACGTCACGCAGTCTGTAGCAATGCATTGACCGTTACTGGAAAAAAGTGTGGCAATAGAAAAATAGTGTGTATTGTCCTGGGCAGATTTATGATGAGCACTGTTTTTGAATAAGAAGAAATAGTTTGATGCTGGTTTCCTTCTTTGTTTCTTTTCGCTTTTTCCCCCCTTGTCTGACAGACATGTGCTGACATGCCTGGGCTTGTTCTGACATGCTTTCCTTCTGCATGTAGTTTTTTTTCCTTTTGTACAAGGCATATTCTTGACGATAGTGCTGCCTTGAATGGGAGTAGAGCAATTCTTAATAATTTTGCGATTCATTTAGTTCAGAGAGTAACCGCGAGGGGGACAGGTGTGTGACTTTATGTCTTGCTGAACCTTTTTTTTTTTTTTTTTCCTGTACAGTAAGACTTTGGGAATGAAATGCTACAATCTCCTCTTGTCTATGGTGTTTTTCTGCAATAGTTCCCTACGCAATCATTATAGTAGAATAAAGGAAATAATCTAGGGATAGTGATTCAATAAATAACAGGTGCCCTGTCTAGAGCGTACGCGTCCTTGAGCCACGCACCTGCATGATGACCGCATACCGAGAGACTATTGTTTCAGGTTGACCTTGTCTAGAGGAGCATTAGTGGAAAAAAACTGTGTAGCCCTGAGACAATAGGATGATGTCTGGACCAATGAGACTGGCCTGCAGGGGACGCAAGGATTCACTTCTCTCTTGGACACTGGCGGATGTAGACACGGTAATTATGATCCTGGCAATTGCGTTGATCGTCAGTAGAAGAGCGTAACTTAGGTGGGGTTCTGTCTGCCTCTGATGGGGTGCGGATGTGTGGTTCGTCACTGGTGAATGGTGTTCGACGATGCAGGTGGATTTTGTGACGAGCGGATTTACAATGAGGAAATGTAGTGTACGTGTCCGATGATAGTGAGCGTCTTTTCACTCTGTTCAAGTATTCGTTTTCCTCTGTTGCCCAACAGTCGTGCGAATTTGTCCTGACGTGTCCTGACATGCCCCGATATGCATGGTTTCCTTTGTTAACGCTTTGTATTTTGTCTTTTTTGACAAGGAACATTGTCGTCTTGACGATAGTGCTGCCCTGAGTTCTGCGCGCGTTGATTTGTTGAGTGCCTAGTCCTCTTATTAGCCGTTGATGGGTTTACATGTTGGGATATTTTGTTCTTTTGCAAGTCTCATTTAGTAAGACTTTGGAATTCCTACGATCAGCTTTCATGCATGGTGCTCTTCTGCAATAGTTTCCTATGCAGTCGTTATAGAATAATAAAGGAAATAACCTTGGGATAGTGATTCAATAAATAATAGGTCCCCTGTCTAGAGCGCACGCGTCCTTGAGCCACGCAGGTGCATGAGGACGTCATACCGTGGCTTCACTGCAGATTGACCTTGTCTAGAGGAGCATTAGTGGAAAAAAAACAGTGTAGCCCTGAGACAATAGGATGATGTCTGGACCAATGAGAACGGCCAGCAGGGGGCGCAGGAATGCTCTTCTCTCTTAGCCTCTCGCAGGTGGCACCAGCTCCGGTGGCGCAGCGGTAACGCGTGCGCTTGGAGACTGGGAGGTCCGCGGTTCGAATCCGCGGGCCGGCTGTGCCGTCTGGGGTTTTTCCTGGGTTTCCCTCAGATGTGTAATAGGCGTATGCCGGCACAGTTCCCCTGAAGTCGGCCCATGGACGCAGCTATCCTCCCCCCGAGCGGATTCCGCTCGGTCTTCCACTTCACCCTTTCCTCTCCTCCTCTCCACCACCTTTCCCTTCCCGAGAAACATGCCGCCTAATTAGGCAGGCAGACCTCTCGGGTTCCTCCCAACGACACTCCTCCTCCTCCTCCTCCTCCTCGCAGGTGGCGGTAGGAGCGCGCAGAGGGCGCTACGAGCGCGCGCATGCGTAGCACTCGTAGAGTGGCGCTTACGTCAGTCCACCTCTGGCTCTCGTTGGGAGAAGACGTGCGGTCGTTCGCTCCGTCGTCACTTGATCCCTGGCTGTCGACGAGAGCGGACGCTCCGTCGCAGCGGGGAAAAAGGTGAGTGATTTACCGATGTTTGCGCGTTGTTTTACCGTGCTCGTGTTAAGCCTTTTCTCGCATGTTTAGACTTGTTTAGCGGTGTCCAAGCCTGTTGACGCACGTTTGCCATCGTGTGGTTCCCGCCTTGTGTTAGCCGCGAAGTGTTGTGACGCTGTGGTTAGGCCTAGTCGATTGCCTTAAGCCTTTTCCCCCAATGTGTAGTGTTTTCTCCGTGCTGTTTAGCAGTAGCGGTTAGGCCTTTTCCCCGCGCTCTGGCATGCTTAGACTTGTCGAGCAGTGTTGCCATTTTTACGTGTCGCTAGTACTTTCTTGTTCTCTGTGTTTCTCGTATAGAGCTACGATGCTGGCGCCATCTGGTGTGATGCCTTGGAACTAGCGTGCCACCTGCCTCTGCAACCGTCGTGCTCCAGTCGCCCCGGCGTGATTTCTTCAAGATGGCGTCGTTGATTTTCAAATAAATCATTTCCTACTGTCTGCTTCCTTTCTATCTAGTTTTTTATTTCCTACAACCCGAGTTTTACATAGAAAATCCACGACAAGTATTGCACTGAGTCAGATTTGGCCAAATTTAAAAATTTTTTAAATTTAAATTTTTTAAAAAAGTTTAAAGTAATTTTAAAATAATTTAAAGTAAAATGTGCAATACTTGCCGTGGATTTTCTGTGTAAATCTTGGGTTGTTCCATTACTACTCACAACTACCTGGACTCTGAAACTGAGCATCACATTACATACAGGATGCAGCCATGTTTCTACAAATTTTCCTGACTATGCACGATTTCATTCGGAACCGAAAGTACTTGTAGTTGTGTGAACGCACTCTAAAGCAGCGCTCATGCATCAACCACAGAGCTGAAAGTGGTGTCCACACGCAACTCTAGAAATGGTAACGGAAACGTAACAGAAAGACGTAAGGCCGGAAACGGCACAAGTGAGGGCATGAAGCAAAATGAACGCTACTTCACAATCTGACCCAAGGTTATGAATGCATCTCGTATACATGCCCTACACATGTTCATGTCGATACATGTGCAGCATGTGTATCCGGTCTAGCGGTACAAGTATATTCCCTTCGTATTCGATTAGGCTTTGAAATAATTACCCGCACATGTGTAAACAGCAGTGAACACTGAGAATGTCACGCTGATTTTAAGAATTTTATTTAGGGGTGTGCGAATCCGAATATAGAATATTGAATGAATGAATGAAGATAAAATGAAATGAAATGAATCTAATGGAGGAAAAAAATGTCGAATACCGAATCGAATAGCCATGCAAAGTTTACAATACATGCTTTTTGCACTGAAAGTATACAACTTCTAGCCCATGGCTTTAGTGTAATTTTTATGGCATTAACCGTCACAAGAGACGCATGTAATTCTTCTGTGGAAAGCCCCTGCTCTTTTATGTTTCATGATAGTGTTCCCTGCTTTTGAGGTGAGTACATACTGGGGTAATTATCTTGATTTCAAAATTTGATGTCAGGCAGTGGGATGTTACACAGATGAGGCTGCAATTGCTTCTGAACATCCATTGGTCACTTGTGAAACAAACAAATTGGCGTCCTGCCTCAGCTTTGTCGTGAACGTCTTTTAGCTTCTTTGCTGGAGTGTGTAGTATGTCTCGCCTGGAAAAGTTACGTTGCTAAAATTTTGAACGTGAGGGACAACAACAACAATAACAACGACTAATAAGTAATGATGATGTAGTGGGATGTTTCGCCGCCGATGCGCCACCCTACCCCACTGCTTGAGGGGGAGAAGATGGTGAATGATAAGAGATAAACTGATGTTCTGAGGCTGGAACAACATCCCAAGCAGCACAATGTACTGAAAGTCGAGTGCAATAGGGGTGGACGGTATGTGTCTTATCGATGTTCCTTAGTTTCACGAGTCTGTTCAAGGCCTTCCACCTACCCGTCCACCCCTATTGCACCCGACTTTCAGTACATTTTGCTGCTTGGGATAGAAGGGACAGATACAAACAAAGCGTCGATTTCCGTTGTATGAATGTGTGTATGAGTGAGCAAAAATGTAAGAGTGAAAGGAGGATGAGTGAGAGTGAGTGGCTGGTTTATCGTCCCTTCAGATGACGCACCCCGAAAGTCGCTGGAGAGGCGTGTTAGCTTAGCTCAATTGGTAGAGCCCTGGACCGGTAATCCAGAAGGTGTGGGTTCGGTCCCTACACCTGGCTAACCCTTTCAGTGACTTTCATCTTTCATGGGAATGATGATGAATGTTCAGAGTTCACGCAGGAGCCCCGTTGCTTCTAAGAAGGTGATGAGGACGTGAGGGACATCTTTAAGGCACCCTCTTTGTTCCTAGGCTGTGGGCATTATTTAATAGTTAACTTTTTAAAGAAATCCCCCACTGGCAGCTCTAAACTGCACACGGGTGTAACGCTTCCCATTTCCTCAGGCGAAGTATTCACAATGATCTTGGGCTAACGTTATCTTAATTAAGCTAAACTACAATCCGTCTGTGTTGATCCTGCAGCACTGGCAATTTCGTAAAGCAGGCTTCAGCTTTGTAGAGCAGGCTTCACCTCATGCAGGGAAGCATCTGATGAAGCCCACTTTCGGAAGGTGTCGTTTATATTCGGCGAATAGTCGAATATTCGGAAAACCGAATATTGGGTATTCGATTCCCGAATCGAATACTCCGAGTGATTGATATTCGATTCGAATTCGAGCACTCGAATATTCGCACACCCCTACTTTTATTTATTGTCAACATACTGTCAGCCCCAAGGATAGGAGGGCGCTACAATATGTACAAGAAATAAGCCAAGCAAGGCAACACTTCCGCGACGATAAACCTCCACCCACACACACACACACATCACCTTCCATCTCTCTTCTACCATCACTGTAAACCTGAACCCTAAAAATCGCACATCACCAAATAGCACGCTGAAGGCCAACCGTTGTGCAGAACGATGCCGTCGTCACTTCCAGATTTGAGGAAAGTCACAATTACAATGGCCTTTTGTGACAATTAACATAATTCCATAAGTGTCACAAAATGGCGTACACCTCCCGTTTTCAACAAATCAAGGGAGAGAACGGTGTCATTCGGGATGATTGCACAGAGTGTTAGCTTGTTATGCCGTTAAGTTCTCTTTAACAGGACCCGTGCAGGGATGCCACACAGGGATTGCGTGTTCTGTAATGGCCAGTGTTAACGACTTGCATGCAACGATCTTAGTTTAATAATAATAATTCGTAGCTTTACGTCGTGAGACAACTGCACGATCTTAGTTTTAGGTGCACCGAATTTTAAAGGCCGTTTCAGAAACCATATCAGACATTTTCAAGTACCGTTTTAGACATATTTACTTGAACGTAAACACATTGAGTTGTATGTATGTATCGATTGATTTAATATACGGAATTCAGTAAACTTTTTTTTTTCTTTCTATGAGTAACCCTTATGACTTTCAAGGAGGTTTGATTTTGCTCACACCAATCTGACTATGTTTGCTAGACAATTGTTGAACTGAGTTTGTTTTTCCATGCGGAATTTAATTTAATTTAAAGTATTACAGTGTCGGAGACAAAATCACTACGTACAACAAAAGACAATCGACTATACTCTAGCCGCTTACCGAATCAACAGATTTCTTCTATCTGAGTGCGCTTCGAACAGTCATCGCCATCAAGTTACATACGACGAGTACTCTTCTGAATACGCTTATGCTGTACGTGCATGAGCGATGCAGTTACAGAGCAAATGCGTGACGGCAATGTACACATACACATTACGTTCCCCGGAAATGTATATGCGGAGAAATGTATATGCGGGAGCTGTGCACTGAATTCAGTGCACGTAGATGATTATTACAAACTCATCTGTGTCATTCAACGCTTCTGAACGAATGAAAAACAAGGTTCCCGTGTTGCGGGGACGACAGAGTCCATAATTACGAACAATTAGCGGGGGGGGGGGGGGAAGCTAAGCACTGTGATGCTTTGGGCTCGTTGTGGCGAGACAAGTTCATGATTCAAGAGTGCAACGAAAAAACAATACGAGCACAGCAGACAGGACACGCAGTCGCTATACGAACTTCACATCGAAGCAGCTTCAGCTGTGGGCAAAATACAGGAAGGAGACGACACGAACTGCTCAGTTGAGTGGTCCGTGTTGTTTGTTTGTTTGTTTGCTTGTTTGTAACAAAAAAAGGGGGAGAAATTGAAGTCGTTTCCCGACTTGTTCTGCTACTCCTAATATAAATGCTTATTATTATTATTATTATTATTATTATTATTATTATTATTATTATTATTATTATTATTACTATTATTATTATTATTATTATTATTATTATTATTATTATTATTATTATTATTATTATTATTATTATTATTATTCGCCGTACCATGACGTTCCTAATCAATCACCTTTGAAAATGATATTGTTCTTTCTTCTGACTTGTTGGAAATAGGAGACGAGCGCCTGTCTTGGATGCTTTGTATTTTGGATTAATTCTCCGAAAATAGTTTACTGCCGAAAGGAGGTGCGCCCCTTCTGTCTTTCGCCGCGCGACTCGACCGGTCGTTCTCGCTAGCAGATGACTCTCTGGATCGGAGTGTGTCTTTATTCAACTCGAGTAACCTGCGAGTTGGGTATGACATTGCGTCACGTGACCCTTAGGTAGCCACCTTTTCGAACGCCAGGAGTAGCCGCGGGAGCTCAGGAGATTAGTACTTCCCATATCAAATATTTTGCGTGACATATTTGTCGAAGGTAGTATGTTCATATCACGCTGTAAAAGAGGATGTGCTCCATGCTCCTTTAAGGCTCAGTAACATCATGTCCCCAAGTGCATCATGCTACAGGAGGTTGACTGGCTTCACATTCACCGGCCTATTCCCCCCACCAGGAGCCCTAACACTTCTGGAAGTGGCACACACGCAACCCGTTGTCAGCGTCACGTTCTCGTACTTCAGTTCAACTGTTCCTGTTTGTCCGGGGTACGCTACTTCAAAAGTATCTTTAGTTTCTTGGCAGGTGAAGTCACCGGTGTCCGAACATCGCTGTCCACGGCATTTGCACTCTACTCTGGGCAACACAGGAGGAATCCTGTTAGGATCGATGTCTCGTGTCCTGGCGAAAGTACAGGTGGATCTGTCACCAATGCTGTAAGAACTGTGCAGGACAGAGCACTGCCCGTCGGTATTCCGCGGGAAGGCTATGGTCTTCACCGGGAGGACAAGTGATCGTTGTGAGTATGTTAGGGTGATGATTGTTGTCAACACGAGGCACGTGTGAAACATTATGGTCAGAGGTGTTGGTAAATTCGAGTATTGTCCGGAGGCTGACCGGTGCATGTCTGGAACCCAGTTCTGAAAACGAGAAACACAAAGATGAGTACACGATATTCTGCGGCTCATTCTCTTAGAGTCAACAGTAAAAATAAAAGAATAAAAGAGAAATAACGGCTGTTGCACGTAAAATGCTCACTATGTATGCAAGGTGTTGTTCACAGATCTTAGAACGCTTCGGAGACCGAGTGACGTAATGTCGAGTGAAGCAGGAAGTCATCCTCATTTCCTCACCAAGTCCTCGCCATTTCTTAAGGGCGCAACCTCGTCGCACGGAACCTCACCCGCATAACATCACCGTTGCAAATATTTGCGCCGTGTTGTGCAACACTCGCTCATCAACACCCTCGTTCGCCCGTACAAATGGCGACGCCCAGCATCTCTGATCTTCCAATGGTTCAGCTCGCAGAATGACGCTAACATGTCTCACGTCTTCTCACTCACTTCACATCTTACGTCACTTCCCCCATATTTCTCTGTGGTGGGAAAATCTCTGTGGTGGTCTCCTATAGTATGGTTTTTTTTTTTCCCCCAAGTCGTCTTTTTCTTTAATCTATCTCATCCTTACTTCACCGTTGTTCCTTTATTTGCTAATTATTTTCTATATGTATTTTATTCTTTTTATTTATTTATTTTTTTTCTTTGCGGAATAGCAAGCCGGTGTCCCGTTTGGCTGACCTTTCCCCACGTTTTTTTTTTTCTTTGGTCTAATAACTATATCCCCCCCCCCCCTCATCCCAAACACAACTTCTTCACTTTTACGGAGATGCATTGCGGGGGCGCGTATCTTTTCAGAACGAGGAGACCTGATACGCAGGGAGCAAAAAAGAATGCTGCACAACACGTCTCAGGTTTCCTCGTTTGGCAATGTACGAGCTCGCCTGCGCCCTAACACTTTTGCTCGTATCTTTGGCCATACTCATATGCATGTCATAGGCGACTGGTAATTTGCGCTCTCATGGTCTGTGCATGTTAGAACTTCGTAGTTTTTGCACTGGTTCTATCCATACCGTTTAGCGGCGAGTGCATTGATGCGTACTAACCGAACACACAGGACGCACTTCAATGTGCTGCATCTCTGTGTTCTTTCTGAACTCTGTCTTGGAGTAACGCTTTAGTTTTATATGTTATCCGAGTCTCTTGTTCGACTTGTCTCGATCTCAATTTCAATTAAATTAATGTCAATAATCAGTGGGGGGGAGGGACAGCCATAAAGCTGTGCAGACATAGCTTGTCAGCGATCTGACCAATGAGACGCTGCCTTCCCAAACGCTCACTGTTGTGCTGCGGAACGGGCGGAACGGAACAGGCAACGACATCTATATGCCAATATCACCGGGCGACTTGAGCACCTCGGAACCCTGGTATTCCTCTTCATAATCGTTCGGCAGCTTTCGCTTGCGTCTGATCATGCCGTCAGTGTTGCAACATCCAGCTGCCCTTTCATGAAGAGAATGTGTATACCATCTGTGTTTCCTTGTCTACTTTGAGGGGAAAGCACGGTTTACAGACAAAGAAAAACGCCCTGGACGCTTCCCAAGCAGACCTGGGAAATTGGCCTCAAAATGCCCTTAAGTTCAATAGTGTCACTAACCCCATTCAGTGACTCCAATGGCGAATAACCTCAAGGCATGGATGGAGTTTACCCCATTACCGTTTCGCGAAAGCAGCTGCACGGTGGATTTGATTTTACAGGGCCACCCTTCCTCATCGCAGGGGGGGGGGGGGGGAATATGTTTATTAAGAAAAAGAAAGGAAAGGTCAGCCAGACGAGGGTCGGCTTGCTATTCCAAACAAAGGGGGAAGGGGAAGGAAAGAAGAATAAGAAAAGAATAGGGGTAGAAAGAAGGAGAAAAGGGGAAGAAAAGAAAAATAAGAAAAGAAACGGGAAGAAAAGGAGAAGAACAAAGCAAAGGAAAAGGAAAGGAGAAGAACAAAGCAAAGGAAAAGGAAAGGAGAAGAAATGAAAAGAAAAGGAAAAGAAGAAAGAGAAAGAAGAGAAGAAAAGGAAAAGAAGGAAGAAAAAGAAGAGAAGAAAAGGAAAAGAAGAAAGAAGAAGAAGAGAAGAAAAGGAAAAGAAGAAAGGAAAAGAAGAGAAGAAAAGGAAAAGAAGAAAGAAAAAGAAGAAAAGAAAAGGAAAAGAAAAACTGAACTGAAATACAAAACTAAAACTGAAAAGCCACACACACAGTCACACAATCACAAGGCGTTGACAAGGTTCGAAGGAGGAGCGCTGTGGTGACTGCCCACTGGGCCGAGAGAGAAACACAGGGCTCACAGGGAGCCCAGGAGACCCGTGTTACGCAGAAAGCGGAGCACCGCTTTTGTGACTCTCCACTGGTTAGCTCGCTGCACAGGGCCAAGAGTGTTGCGAGAGAAACGGCTGTCCGTCCGTCCGTGCACCCAAGCTCTGAGAGATGTTGCCAGAGCACGGCCCGATGATGGTGGTGACGCTGACAGTAGAGGAGCTGATGAGAAATATCGTCTTCTACACCGCAGCAGGGGCAAGTGGGAGATGAGACGCGGCCCATTTTGAACAGGAGGGAACGGGTGAGGGCAACGTTCAGCCGGAGACGATGTAGAAGGGTCTCCTCCTCGCGGGTACAGCGGCAGCCGATGACAAATTCCAGTGAGGGGTCGATGGACTGCAGGAACGCATTAGGTCGGATAGCGTCTACAAGAAACTGGCGGGTGCCGTCGCCGCAGAGACGCCGTATAAGCAGGCGGCACGCAGACAACGGGAGCGGTAGTAGGGGCACCGGCGTGGCCGCATCAAGCGCGGCGCGTCTCGCAGCCGCGTCAGCACATGTGTTGCCGTGTAGCCCTGTATGCCCGGGTACCCACTGAAGGCAGATACGGTGGCCGACCGAGGAGAGTTGGGCGTACTCCTGAAGTACCATGGTACGCAGATCACTCACGACACTCGGGTGGTATGTGGACAAGAGCGCCAAAGACGCCTTGCTGTCTGTGAGGACGACCCACGCATCAGGCACAGATTCAGCGATATACCGCAGAGCGGCCAGCAGTCCGAGCAGCTCCGCATCCGTGGAGGACACTGTGTAGGGAAGTCGGAGGGCGAGGTCACGGTTTTCCTGCGAGACGTAGTAGGCCGCTGCAGATGACTCATTCGCTACCGATCCATCAGTATAGATGGCGCGGCTCAGAGGATAGGCCGAACTGAGATGCTCGAGCGCGAGCTGGCGGGCTACTGTCACAGGCACATCGTTCTTCCTCTGGAGGCCGGGAATAGTGGAACAGGTCTCGGGTCTTGCAAGCGTCCACATCGCAGGGGCATGCAAGGGCAGGGAGAACTGTGCAGGGACGGACCCTTTGAGGCGACCGAGAGCACGACCGAAGTCAGAGGCTGGGCAGTCTTCGTCGACGTGGCGAAGGTAGTGGAGAGGGTGCCGAGTAAGGTACCGTGCGAGAACACTGAGGGTTGCCCCGTCCCGCAGGACATCGATCGACGGTTCACGTGCCTCGGCTAGGACAGAGTATGTCTCGGTGGTCGAAGGGACTCCCAAGCAGACGCGGAGGCTCCTGGCTTGGCTAAAGAGGAGATCTCGATTTCTGCTTCGGCTGATACCGTGCAGGATGGGAAGGCTATACCGGAGAGAACCCAGCACGAGGGATTGGTGGACACGGCGGAGGTCAGAGAAGGATGGGCCCCATCGCAAACCAGCGAGGCAACGAAGAACCGCCACGTAACTGTTGATCTTGGTTGTAAGAGCCTTAATGTGGCGAGACTAGGAAAGGTCACGGTCGAGTACCACGCCCAGGTACTTGCAGTACGGGACAAATGGCAGTGGTGAACCTTCAATGACGAGCGGGAACCTCATGAATGATCGACGAGTGAACACCATGGCCACAGTCTTGCTGGGTGAAACGGAGAGACCGCGGACGGCGAGAAACGCGACGATAATATCTAAGCCTCCCTGCAGTCGATGCTGAATGGTGTCGCGGCGAGCGGCAGATGTCCATAAGCAGATGTCGTCGGCATATAGCGTGAGGCGCGTGTGGTGGGGCAGCAGGGCAGGAAGAGAGGCCATGATGACATTGAAGAGCAGGGGGCTGAGCACACTTCCTTGAGGAACGCCTCGGCTAACAGGGTGGGGGTCAGTGTCCCCCTCAGTGGTCCGAACAAACAAAAAGCGGTCGCTCAGGAAGTCCTGGATCCACAGAAGGGGAGCGCCTCCGATACCACTTTCTTGCAGTGTCGCGATGATGGCGCTATGAAAAACGCTATCGTACGCTTTCTTTACGTCCAGGAAGACGGCACCAGTCATGCGATCTTCAGCTCTTGCCTGCTGCGTCTCAGTCACTAGGTCGATAACATTATCTATCGCCGACCGACCCTGCCGAAAGCCTTGCATTACTTCGGGGAAGAATCGCACGGTCTCGAGGTACCAACTCAGGCGGCGGAACACCATGCGTTCCAACGTCTTGCCCACGCAGCTAGTAAGGGCAATCGGACGGAAGGAGTCAATGTTGCGGGGTGATTGGCCAGGTTTGGTGATTGGCCAGGATTGGCCAGGTGATTGGCCAGGTGATTGGCCAGAAGGGGAACAACCATAGCGGTCTTCCAGACTTGAGGGACGTGGCCCCTTTGCCAGCTGGCGTTGAGCATCCGCAGGAGGCAAGCACGACCTGAATCCGGAAGGTTCCGAAGTCATCGCAGGGGTTGGTACCCGCGATGCAAGGTACTAATCTCGAGTCTCGACACCAATGGAAACGATCCAACCAGTCATCAAGGCATGGCTTTTCTTGCTCAATTCTCGATTACTGGATCCCACAATTGCAGTGTTTTTCGGATAAATCCCACTTGCTTCGAATTTTCCTGGCATACGTTTTTCGGATTTTTTTCCGGATCGTATGTAGGCAAACAATATGCTTGTGACAGAACTGCTATTTGGCAGAAGTGTCAGGGAGTCTTCTTGGAACAGGGCCCGGAGAATTGCAGAGTCGGTTTGGATCAGGTCGTCGCGCTCATAGAGGAGGCGATCGTGATTTCTCCTCGCGGCGACCAATCATCGGGCTGTGCTTGTCGTGCTTGTTTTTTCAACCAGCGCGAGTCGGAGTCGTGACGTACACTGTAAACTTTTTCACACCTTTAAAGGTGTGCGCTATGAACATTCAACCTGGTTGCGTAACATTGCATCTCCAGGATGATATTTTACAAAATTTGGAAAGCATTACTAAAGATCCAGTGTCAGTGCAAATCTTGCTTTCATTATGTCTTGGATATCGTAGGTACGAGCTAATGCATATATGCATCGCTATCGATAATCGAGCACGCGCAAGTGTCAACAATACTCTTGAACAATGTTGAGATGTTGCAAGACTGAATTTTTGGAGGACAGACAACACTCGAGTAAAGAAAATTTGTGCGAAACCGTGCTCCATTATGATGTTACCAAAATTACACCTAAAAAGGCGTGCGCCATGCACGTTGTTACACCTTTAAAGGTGTGAAAAGATTTAGAGTGTACGTCATCGACTCCAGCGCAGTGTTACTAAATCTCATTCGCAGTAAGTCGCTAGTGGCGTCCCGAAAAATCGCTAAAAGTCGCTAAAATTGAAACTGAAAGTCGCTACAAAAGTCGCTGCCACTACAGTGCCCTTTTTGTTCGACAAACAACAATGTGGTGCCAGGCCTACAAGGATGTTTCAGCGAATGAGCATGCTAGATGACCAAGGGAGGCCATGACAAAATGAGTCTGAGTGGATAAGAATAGAAGAAAGTAAAGGAAATTCGGAGCTCTAAACATCTTCCGCAGAACTTTTTCTACGTCGTACGTGGTTTTGTTTACTGCTTGCAAAAGGTTCCGATGCCTTCCCGTCTTTTTTCGATGTACTATGTTTCTTTGTCTGACAACCTGCATAAATTTCGCGCTTGCAATACGATGTAGTACGTAAATGCACTGGGCCCTTGTGTCACAGTCTTTGACTGGACGAAGCTTTCCCTTGAATACTAGCAGCATCTCCAAACTCTTCCGATGCTTGTTGTCTTATTTAGGAGGCATTTTGGAAAGCACTTGCATCTAGCCCATGCGGCGCGCCAGAAAAGGGGCAAACCGGAGACAGCCCAAAGACACTAGCGCTGGGAAGAGCAGCAGGAGCTCTCCATGTCATGGTGTTGGCCCTGAGCAGTTATGCCTGGTGAAAGGTGACGCGATATCATTATTTTTCACCAGAGCTTACCGTTCACTGAGATGCGACAGAAAATTCACGATTCTTCCTGACTTCATGAAGGAATATTCGTCTCGTTACAATGTCGCTGAACATATCAGAAAGTCGCAAAAAAATGCGCCAATCCCAAACACAAAATTTTGTCGCTAGACAGACCCCAAAATCCGCTAAATTTAGCGACTTTTCTCCAAATTTGGCAACACTGCTCCAGCGACCCGCATCGAGAGGAGCGAAGCTGCGAGTCGACTCTCGAGCACCCCTGTGTTGATTTGTTGAATCCTGAAATTTTAGTACGGGAATCACTGCCACGGGGATGGCGCACGAGAGACGTGATTTTTGCCCACCAACAGTCGATTCTCGATTTGCTCGAGTCCAATAAACGAACGCAACCAACGGAAAATGCGGTTACTTTTACGAGGTCTGTCTTGGTAAAGATAGGCCCGTCAGGACACAGATTTAACAAATTCACTAGTAATTAGTGGTAATCATATGTATCACACGAACACTGTTTCCATCATGATCACATGGTGGTGGAAACAAAATGTGGATATAAGTCGTGACACAAAACATACAATAGCATCAAATTGTTTTATGTCGCACGTCAACAATATACAGAAACCGACACTGAAGATTTTTGTTTAGGTTTAATTTATACAAGCTTTCGCGTGGAGGTCCACGCTTCTTCAGGTACCTCCACGCGAAAGCTTGTATAAATTAAACCTAAATAAAAATATTCACTGTCGGTTTCTGTCTTTTGTTTATGTGATCTACAGGACTTGACTCCCCTCTTCGTATACGCTTCTGTTGCACGTCAAGAAATGAAATGTACTCACAGCAAAAGCAGCCAAGATTGCGTGTCCTATGAGGCTTGCGGGCGCGGCGCCGACTACAAAACCCAGCGCGTATCGTGCACTCTCGCATGCTCGTGAATTTCCCGTCGCGCAACTTTCTCTCTCCTCCCAACACCGGTCTCGCTGACAAGGCCGCTGGAAATACCCACTACAAGTTGATCTTCAGACGCATTCGTAAGCGCTCATCAAAGTAGACGCGACGAACACCGTGTGCAGGTGTTGTGTGACACCCGTTCAGGGCTAACCAAGACATTACTCACAACGCCATCAGAGCGCGTCTTCTAGAATCATCAAAATGCCATGAAACGTGCGTGTGTGTTTGGAGGGCGGGAGGGATGTGACTGTCGTACCTGTACAACGAGGAGAAATGTTCGACGCCCTCCAGAAGTGGCACTCGGATGACATCCTGCATCCTAGAGGCCAGTTCCCGAAAGGTTCTGAGAAAGACTGGTATCCAAACGCCCTTAAAGGTGAACTTCCGCGCCGTATAACGCTCGCTCCTAAACGTAACCGTCATCACGAATGACATCGTTTTCTCCCGTGATTTGTTGAAGACGGGAGGCGTACGACTTTTTGTGACACTTAAGCGGAAATCGCACATATTCAACATTGGAATACACGCCCTCCATCTTGTGAACGGTAAAGTAAAGGTAAAGCGTTGGAGGGGGGGAGGCTATGTTTATTAAGAAAAAAAAAGAAAATTAAAGGTCAGCCAGACGGAGGTCGGCTTGCTATTCCAAAAAAAAGGGTAAGGGGAAAAGAAAAGGAAAATAAAAAGAAGGAAAGAAAAGGAAAAGAAAGAGAAGAGAAGAAAAGGAAAAAGAAGAGCACAAAACTAAAACTGGAAAATTACACACACGGTCACACAATCACAAGGCGTTGACAAGGTTCCAAGTATGGACAAAGCGGAGGAGGGCAGTGGTGACTGCCCTCTAGGTCGGCTGAAGAACGGGACCCAGTAAGGTAGCCAGCTTTTCAGGTGAGTACATACTGGGGCAATTATCCTGATTTCAAAATTTGATCTCAGGCAGTGGCAAGTTAGAAAGATGAGGCTGCAATTGTTTCTGAACATTCATAGTCACTTGCGAAACAAACAAATCGGCGTCCTGCCTCAGCCTTGTCGTGAACGTCTTTTAGCTTCTTTGCTGGAGTGTGTAGTACGTCTCGCATGGGGAAGTTACGTTGCTGAAATTTTGAACGTGAGGGACATCTTTAAGACGCCCTTTTTATTTCCTGGGCTGTGGGCATTATTTAAGAGTCTTAAGAATCATTATTTAAGAGACTCTTAAGTCTTGAGATGACGTATACTCCGGTAGAGTGGGGAAAGTCTTGTCCAATAGTAGAACAGAGAATTGAAAAAAAAACGGCAATCCCCCACTGGCACCACTAAACTGCAAACGGGTGAGACGCCAACCCTTTCTCAGGTGAAGTATGCACGATGGACTTGGGCTAATGCTATCTTAAGTTAAACGATAATCCGTCTGCGTTGGTCATGCAGCACTGGCAATTTCGTAAAATAGGCTTCAATTTCGTAAAGTGGGCTTCAATTCCGTAAAGCGAGCTTCAATTCCGTAAAGTATGCTTCACCTCATGTAGCGAAGCATCAGGTGAATCCTTTCGGGAGGTGGCGTTCGTAGTCGAATATTCCGAAAGCCGAATATTGGGTGATTCATATTGAGTGATTGCCCTAAGGATAGCAGGGCGCTACAATACAAGAAATTAGCCAAGCAATGCAACACACAAGGCGATGGGGTAACTTCGCCAATAATCCTGGCGGTTACCGTGGTACAGGGAGCATCCCAATGAAGATGTAGTGTTGTTGGTTTTAGTTGTTTGGGTTGTATTCACGGTATAGAGGAGGTGAACGACGACGACGAAAAAGGGAATATGAGCACGAGGACCGGAACGGTTGGATGGAATAATAAAGCAGTTGTATGCGGGTATGCTTGCTGGATTTGAGGTAGAGATTCTGATGCTCAGCGACACCACAGTTTCTGGCGACGAGAAAGTTGACCCACGAAGCAAAGAAGACAGCAACAGGCAGCACAACAAAAGCAAGAGACTTCGCATCAGCCCGTCAGAACACAAGGCTTAGGTAACGTCATGGAGACTCCTTTGCCACCCTTTCCAGCATTTGACCCACATTCCGACGTGTCGTCGTTATCACAAAGATGGTTGAAGTGGGTAGCCCGCTTTGAAAATTTCCTGCTAGCCGCCAACGTCACTAACGAGGCGCGCAAGAGAGCCATGTTGCTGCACTACGCCGGTGAAGAAGTATATGACGTCTTCCAGACGCTTTCCAACACCGGGACAGATTATGACACTGCGATTGCACGACTCAAGGAACATTTCGCACCAAAGCGAAACACCGTGTACGAACGCCATGTGTTTCGGCGAGCCCGGCAAGAAGTCGGCGAAACACTGGACCAGTTCCAGGTCAGATTGAGACGTCTTGGAGGGACATGCGAATTTTCCGAGATTGAGAGGGAAATTGTCTCACAAGTCATAGAGGAAACCACGTCAAGCAGATTAAGGAGAGTAGCACTCAGAGAATCGGACATTACACTCGACCAGCTTATGAAGCTGGGAAGACTCATCGAGACTACAGAGATGCAAGCATCCAACATAGAAACACCTTCAGAGACGCACACAGTTCACAATGTAAAGGAGAAAAAACTTAACCGTAGAGGTCGGCCACAAAAGAGAGATCAACGTGGTCGAGGGGGAACACAGAAGTGCTTTGGCTGCGGCGGAAGGTGGCCCCATGAGGACGGAAAGACAAGCTGTCCTGCTTGGGGAGCGAGGTGTCACAAATGTCAGAAGGGCAACCATTTCGCGAAGTGGTGCAGAGCGACCACATTGCCTAAGGAACCGGTGGGGTCCGTGAACGTGTTGTCCACGCGTTCAGAAGTTTCAAGCTCAGAAGAGTCTGTGTTTCACGTACAGGGCTCCACGAAGCTCCCTGTCGTTAGAGTAATGGTTAACGATAGCCCCCTGGACTTCTTCCTGGACACTGGAGCAGGAGTCAATGTGATAGGTGAACAGACCTGGAGGACACACTTAAAAGCCCGACTGGAAGAGACAACGACTCGTCTCGTCCCGTATGGAATTACAGAGGCGATTCCGGTCATGGGAACATTCAAGGCTACGTTCAGAGCCAGGGATAAGCAAACTCAAGCGCCCGTATATGTCGTTGAAGGGTCACATTCATCATTACTGAGCTACGAAACGGCCAGAGAGCTCATGCTCATCGACATCGTACGAACAATATCCCAGAAGACATCGGTAGACGCAAAAAGAGAATTTCCTAGACTATTCGGAGGTATTGGGCGGCTGAAGAATTTCTAGGTCAAGCTGCAAATATCGGAGGATGTGCAACCCGTGGCGCGACAGCATCGTAGAATTCCCTTCCGGATGAGGAAAGCGGTGGAAGCAGAGCTGGTTCGACTCGAGAGTCTAGACATAATCGAGCCGGTAACAGGACCCACACCGTGGGTTTCTCCAATCGTTGTAGTCCCCAAACCACATTCCAGTGGAGCGGTCCGAATGTGCGTAGATATGAGGGAAGCCAATAGAGCCATTGGCCGAGTCCGCAATGTGATGCCAACCGTCGAGGACGTCATCGGTATTTTGAATGGGGCAGCCTATTTTTCAAAACTTGACCTCAACGAATGTTATCACCAGCTGGAGCTGGAGGAGTCATCTCGTCACATCACGACTTTCTCAACACACTGCGGTCTGCGAAGATATAAGAGACTACTCTTTGGAGTCAACGCAGCCTCCGAAATTTTCCGAGATGCCATAAGACAAGTCTTACCGGATGAAGACGGGATCATTAATGTAAGAATAGAGCAAGTACACTCTTCCCTGGTTACGAACCGAGTGAGGCTCGTGCCCCGTTCCTCGGCTTCTTTATTGTCTCCCCTGGTACCCTACATAGGCCCCGGGTCTTGAAGCTCATCCGTCCTGGGATGATATTTTGAGACGTTCCTTATAGCGGCTATGTGCATATGATTGTCTGATGTAAGGTATCCGACAGTCTTTAAGATACCGTTCTTTGATGCCGTTTGTACGACGGTGTAAGGACCTTGTGGTAATCCTCGCGTACCAGGCACAGGTTTCTGCACGAGAATAAGATCTCCTATGGCGATGGCTGGGATCTGGCGACTGTGACGGCGGTCAAAGTCTTTTTTCATGGCCATCCAATACTTTTCTGTCTCAACAGTGGTCTTGCGTTGTTCTTGTAAGGTGATGTGATTAGCAATGTTGAGGTACTGGTCAGCATGGAGAATGGGTGGTGTACCATGCAGAGCAAAGTATGGTGTACATCCTATGGCTTTGTTGTGGGAACGGTTGTGATGGTGTGTGGCTGCTTCTAAGCATGATTTCCAGCCGCCAGGGAAGTCCGGGTACATGTGTATGTATTGTTTGATGTCGCGAATAGCACGTTCAGCCATTCCGTTTGCCGCGGGATGATATGGGGCTGTAAACTTAAGTTGTATGTTCTTGCTCTGGGCCCATATGGCTAAGCGCTTGCTGGTAAATCCAGGGCCATTATCGCACACGATCGTCTTGACATTTTTAAAGATATTCCGCTCCATCATTGCAATTATGCTTGTGGTATCTTCGCCACTTGGGCGAGTGTTGACGATGCGTGTGTGCTCGTCGATAGCCAACAGAAATGACTGAGTTTTCCGTATTCCTTCAGACTTCTTTCGAAGTTCGGCGAAGTCGAGGTGAATAACCTCGAAGGGCACTGAGGAGTGTTGTGGCAATATCATTCGGTCTGCCGTTTGACGATACTTGAGCTTGGTTCTTTGACACACGTCACAGGAATTGATGTAATCTTTGACATGCTGTTTCATGTGTGGCCACGTGAAGCGCTTACATAGCTTGCGGTATGTTCGTAATATGCCATCATGCCCACCTGACTCCGGGCTGTCGTGGTAGAGCTGGAGGATTCTTCGTGTCATGGTAGGAGGTACTTTGTATCTGCGGCCTTCCTGTGTTAGGGGTTGAGTACCTTCCCATAACTGCGAGTCACAAAAGGAAGCAGCAGCGAGGTCTTCCAGACCCAGTCGGGACATGGCGTCTGCGTCCGTGAGAGCTGTTCCTGGCTTGTAATGCACTTGCATATCGAAGTGCTGTAATTCAGAAGTCCATCTAGCAAGGCGGCCCTTGAGGTCAGCAGATCCGAGTATGTGAGTGATGGGCTGATGGTCTGTGAACAGCTTGAATGTTCTTCCATCCAGGAAGGTGCAGAAATATCTGGTTGCCTTGATTACGGCAAGTAGTTCTTTTTCCGTAGTGCTGTAATTAAGCTCGGTATCGTTGAAGGTATACGAGTGGTACCCAATAACGGTGAGTTGTTGGGGTGTTGGTCTCGTGATGTCGCGCTGGTAGAGGACAGCACCCGTGCCGTACTGGGAGGCATCAGTGTGTAACTCAAAGGGTAAGCGGAAGTCTGGGAGGTCCAAAACAGGGTTGGAGGAAATTCTGTTCAAGATGTCTTGGTAGGCACTTTCACACTCTTGTGTCCAAATGAATTGAGTTTCTTTCCGAAGCAGGGCAGTTAAACATTTTGTTCTCGCAGCATAACCTTCTATAAAGGCACGGAAGTGGCCTGCGAGTCCTAGAAATACCCTCAGTGAGTGGACATCGTGGGGAGTCTTCATATGTTTGATTTTGTCTACTGACTCCTCCTTTGTAGTTTTTGTCTTCCCGTTAATGCGCCGTCCTAGGAAGACAACGGAAGACTGGAAACAAACGCTTTTTTTTACGTTGATCTTGAGGTTTGCCTCGCGTAGCGCTTGTAGGACTAGGTGAAGATGTTGACAGTGTTCTTCCATGGACCTAGAGTAGATGAGGATGTCATCGATGTAGACATGTACAAATTTCCCAATGAACGGTTGGAGTACGGCTGTCATCATCTTTTGAAACCAGGCAGACGAGTTTTTCCAACCGAACGGAAGACGATTGTATTCATACAAGTCGAATGGTGTGACAAACGCAGTGTATTTTTTTGTGTCCTCCGTTAATGGTATTTGCCAAAATCCCTTGCACAGATCTATGCACGAAAATACGGTGCTCCCACCAGTTTCGTTGATGATGTCATCAACATTGGGCATGGGAAATGGGAATATATCTGTCTGGCGATTGAGGATTCTGTAGTCGGTACACAGACGAAAGGAACCGTCAGCCTTGGGGGCGATTGTGATGGGCGAGGCAAATGGTGATGTTGACGGACGAATGATACCGGCGTCTAGCATAGATTGGAGCTCCTGTCTTAACCAGTTCTTTTTTCCAAGAGACAAATTGTAAGGCTTTCGTCTGATAGGTGTAGTGTCCCGAAGAGTAAAGGGGACTTCCAGCGCGGAGGTTGGGGAAGGAAATCCAGACAAGGATATCAATTCCGGGTACAGTTTGGGTATGTCACTGGCCGTACCGAAACAAGGAGCGGTAGCTGGTACCTTTGGCAACGAAGTCTCAAGGCGGTCGTCGGCGACAGACACGGTATCGTCCCAATAGATGTTGAGCTTCAGACGCCTCATGTCTGGCCTTGATAGTAGAACATCGTAATCTACTTCACTTATCACTAGAGCATTGGTGGTGATTGTTTCATTTGATACACTTACCGTGGCTTGAGTCCACTGATCGAAAATTTTCGAGCTACCGTCAAATCCCTTGACTTGTATGGGCTTTCCCCTGCGGATGGCCGCTGGACTCAGAAGTCGTCTGTTCACGAAAGTAACTGACGATCCGCTGTCTACTAGTGCGCGTGTAGGCGAGTTGTTTAGAATCACATCAGTGTAGATCAGTTTGTTAGATACAAGATAGACAGTTTCACATTCTTTCTGCGGGTGGAAACTGACACCCTCTTTTACTCGTTTTTTGAAGTTACATCATCGACGTAGTCCTCCACTGTGGCTGATGTTCTCGCGGTTCTTGGTTTACCGTGTTGCGTTTGCGGTACGTGCAATGGAGATGTGCGGCGGGGTGGAAAGCTGGCGGGGTTATAACGCGCAGGCTGGGCTTGTTGTTCGCCACGTTCGCTTCCACCGATATCCCGCAGACACTGTAGGAGAGCGTCTGACTCTGTTGGTCCTCTAATTTTCACCATTTGCCGTATATGCGTAGGAAGACCGTGTATCAGCAATGCGACAACTGAAGCGTCAGGGAGACAAGGCTCAGCAAGTTGTAGGAGGCGTAGCTTTTCGAAGTGATAATCGATGAACGAGCCACCAATATACCTATACGTTATCGCGTCATCCCAGCGAGCAACCTTGTCCTCACAGAATGACAGAAGGAAGCTTTGTTTCCACGACTTCCACGGCGCATGGCGGTGATTAAGTAGGCGTAAGTCGTACCATTTCCTGGCGGCACCAATAAGAAACGGCCTTAAATTGTCAACTTTTGCGCTATCTGTGGACCACGAGTTGTGTTGGCAACCACATTCATAGGAGGTCATCCATGACTCTGCGCTACCGCTACCATCGTACTCATCAGGCCTCACCGAAGGGAGACACAGAGTCTCTCGGCCGGATATGTTACGGACTAATTCGACGAGGACTTGTTGTTGTTCAGCGAACCAACCTTGTTGACGCTCGAAGAGCGCAAGAAGCATCGTTGTGTCCGAATTTCCTTGTGGTCCAGCCGAGCAGGAGGGTTGCGGTTCTGAGGGAATATGAATGAGTCGATTAAAATCGGCCACTTTCATGTTGACCTTGAAGGTTCCAGGCATAGAAGTCGAGGCGACGTCCATGTTTAGCTTCGAGGCGATGTACTGGTGAAGGGCCTGCTGGTCGGGGTGAGAGGTTAGATCAATGCTGTCCCCACCGACATCGCAACGACGTATCTTCGGTCCCTCGGACGTCTCTTCTACTACAAATTCAACCCACATTCGGGTGTCGGCTGCGCCAATGTGAGAATAGAGCAAGTACACTCTTCCCTGGTTACGAACCGAGTGAGGCTCGTGCCCCGTTCCTCGGCTTCTTTATTGTCTCCCCTGGTACCCTACAATTAACATCAGTGATGACATCCTAGTATCCGGACACACGGCGGAAGAACATGACCGCAGACTTCGATTGGTACTGAGGAGTTTAGAAGACGCGGGTCTGACCTTAAATGAAAAGAAGTGCCTCATGGGCACCCAGACTTTGAAGTTCTTTGGTCACGTCTTCTCGGCCAACGGTGTCAGCGTAGACCCGGAAAAGGTGGAGGCAATAACGAAGATGCCGCCACCAAAGAGCGCAGCAGAAGTGAAGAGCCTGTTAGGAATGGTCAACTATTGCAGTCGATTTATTCCCCGGTTGGCCGAAATGGTAGAGCCGATGAGAAGCTTAACACACAGCAATGTTCAGTTTCGGTGGACCAGGGAGCACCAGAAAGCCATGGACAAGATCAAGCGAGAGATGTCCCAGTCCAGGACTCTGGCGTACTTCGATGAGGACAAAGCTACCTCCGTCATCACCGATGCAGGGCCTGACGGGATAGCGGGGATGTTGATCCAGGAGTCCAAAGATAGGAAGAGTGCCAGCATTTTGGCGTACTACAGTCGAGCGTTGTCTCCAGTAGAGAAGAGGTACCCTCAAATCGATAGAGAGATGTTAGCGATCGTGTCAACGATCGAACGGTTCCGGGTATACCTCGCAGGAGGTGACTTTACGGTAAAGACGGATCACCTACCGCTTGTGTCAATTTTACGAAACCCCAGTGCGAAGTTGTCGGCCCGGTTGGAGCGTTTCAGCTTAAGGCTTCAACACTGTCTTCGACATTGAGCACATCTCCGGCAAACACAACCCGGCGGACTACCTGTCACGACACCCGCCTGTGCCCAGCGGAGCGGGCGCGTCGGCTAGAGAAACTGAAGCAGTCGAAGAATATATTTTATTCGTCGTGAGGTCAGCCACGCCGAAAGCGCTGACATACCATAAGTGACATAGAGGAGGCGTACAAACATGACCGGCAAATGGACTTGCTGATAGCCGCTCTTCGCACAAACGATCAGAAGACTCGAGAGTTGCTGTGGCAAGAGCAAGCTTTGAAACCCTTCCAGCACATTAGAGCCGAGCTGACGGTGACTGAGAGGAATATCGTTTTGAGAGGGACAAGGCTGGTGATTCCGGAGAAAGCACGGTTGAAAATCGTTCAGTTGGCACACCGAGGTCACCAGGGCGTTGTAAAAACCAAACAACTGATCCGAGAAAAAGTTTGGTTCCCGGGGGTCGATAGGATGGTCGAGACTGCCGTCAAGAACTGTGAGGCATGTCAGAGAACGGTAGACGGGGGAAGAATTTCACCGTTAAAGGAGCATTAAAGTGGTATCTAACATGGCCCAAAACTGCTGTCATCTTGTAAAGCAGTATGTGAAAAGCATTCCCACAAAATATTTCTGTCCAAAGCTGTATCACCACGGTGCAATTAATTTGGAAAATCGCTGCCGCGGTGACAGGCCGGAGCGCTCCAACTGCAGACCACACCCACTCTAGTGTGACGTTCGTGGTAGAGAGCCCCTTATTCGTTCGTAGGAAAAACCGTCTGCTACGAACATTGCGAGCTGCTTCTTGTTGACTTCTATTATTTATGTGATTTATATCACGTTTTCTTTAAAAAAAAATAAGCATATACGCAGCCTGAGAAAGTAAGATTACGATCACAAGAGTAATATATCCGTGGCTTCTGTGCAATCTCAGAATTCACAGCAGCAGAAAGCTAGCGATGGCGGCGGTATTGTGGCGCCACCTGTTAGCCACTGAACCAACTGCGCGGTGAAAACTGTCGGACAGGCTGCACACTGTCGAGAAGCACGGGGTTTTTGCTGTACAAACACAGTTAATTTCGGGCTGCACCACTCGTCCTTCCCGTGGTGCCTGCTGTCCCAAAAAATCGTGGTTGTGTCGTGGACAGCCTTCAAACCCTCCGTTTCGGACATCACGAAGCCGGAGAACGCATGGCGTCTCCGAAGCGGTAGCAGACGCTCCGGCCTGGGCGATGTTGCTCCCCTCGATCATGTGATCCCAAGTCCAATGAGGAGCGTCCTCACCACTTGCGTCACATAGTGACGTGTGTGGTGGCGCTCATCACGTGCCTATCGTGAAGGCGAAGGAGGGTGTTTCGCGCACGGGAGGTTCGGGGAGCTATTGCAGGCGTCCCAATTTAGCTACGGTTGCACTAATTGTGGGAAAACTGTTTTCGGCCGCCTAACATTCCATACTGACCAAAAACAGAAACAAAGTTGTGGGCCTCTAGACTGCTCCTAGATGACACCGCTGCCGAACGGCCCGTGGCAGTCCCTGACGGCGGACTTCGCTGGTCCTTTGCTTGACAACAAATACTTACTGGTAGTAGTAGACGAATACTCACGGTTCCCCGTAGTCGCAACGTTGTCGTCGCTGACTGCCAAGTCTGTCACAGGAAAGCTCAACGACATCTTCACAGTGCATGGGCTGCCTTACGTTCTCAGGACGGACAACGGCCCTCCCTTCTTTAGCAAAGAGTTCGCAGAATTCTTGGACAACAACGGAATTCGCCACCAAAAGACTACGCCACTGTGGCCGCAGGGCAACGGCGAAGTGGAGAGATTTATTAAGAACGTCGAGAAGACGGTGAAGGCCGCCGGGGTTCAGGGACAGCTATGGAAGGAGGCGCTCAGCGAATATCTTTTGAATTATCGGGCCACGCCACATTCAACTACCGCCGTAACTCCAGCGGAGCTCTTGTTTGGGAGGAAGATTCGGACAAAGTTACCCCAACTGCAAGAGGCGCAACGCCAAGAAAAGCTACGGCAAAGAGACCGACTAAAGAAAGCAAAGATGAAGGCCTACGCCGACGATGGCATTTAGGATGATTGTACAGAGTATATAGCAGCTTGTTGTGCGGTGAAGTTATCTTTGCCCCTGCATATAGTGTAGGGATGCCACATAGGACTTGCGTATTCTGTAATGACCAGTATTAACAAGATGCAACGATCTTGGTCTCTTAATCATCTCGCGATAATAGCGTCTAATAATTACGTCGCGAGACAACTGCACCATCTTGCCCCACCATCAGGTGCCCCAAATTTCAAAATACCGTTCCAGAAACCATATTAGACACATTTTCAAGTACAGGTCTAAGCTAGAAGACATATTTTGTTGTATATAAACACATTGAATTGTACGTATGTGTTGAGTGATTGAATGTACGGAATGAAACACTTTTCTTTTTTGCCTTTTTTTTTTCGCGAGTAACCCTTACGGCGTGGAAGGACAGTTGACATTGCTTACACCAACCTGCTATGTTTGCTAGACGACTGTTTGACCTAATTTATTTTTCCACACGGAATTTACTTCAGTGTGTATTACACTGTCGGAGAAGAACGCCATTGTTACACATATCACCTAAAACAGTAACCTACAACAAAAGACAATCGACTATATACTGTAGCCGCTTACCGAATCAACAGATTCCTTCCATTTCATTGCGCTTCGAACAGTCACCGTATAATGTCATAAGACGTTGTTGCGTAAGAGCAGAAATAAAATACATAAATAAAATAAAATACAGAAAAACTATAATTCTGGAAACATAATAATTTCATTTGCTTCTCTAAAATAAAGAGTTGACTTAAATCCGATTTGTTTAATCAAATCCATATCACTTGGCGTGAGGTGCCTCATGCATGATGATCCATGTCAAGGAATATAGCGGCGATGCACAGTACCCTTGACAAATTACAAAGCGCTTCACATGCTTCAGGTACACTTTTAAGGTTTCGAATATGAGCGGACTTCTAGCCATGACGGCTTCAACACACAAACCCAGCAAACTACAAAGCGGGCAAAAAGTTCTCAGTATTTCAACAATGTGAAAAAAGACCATCCGTTGCAACATTTGTGTGAAGGAACAGGCCTATTAATAAACACCACCACAACAACAACAAAAAAGAAAAAAAGAAACGATGAAATTGAAATAATGGCTTCATTTTTCCCGCGGAGGCAACTAGAATGCAAGGCGTCCCACACAGCAGCCAACGAGAAGTATAGGAGCTACACTTTTGCGCGGAAGCATCTGGAAGAGTGGGTGACGCGGCAATAATACCCCTCGGCAGAGCCGTAGCGCCCAGTACAGAGTAAGTCTGAAGTCCCCCCCCCCCCCCCCACTCCTCACCCACAGCCGTCAGAAGCCCTGTAAACAAATAAATGAAAACGCTTGCACTGCCGAGATCGTAAATTCAAATTTTCGTCGTTCCCGCTTTATCCTGTCCAACCAACCTGCCAGGACCTGCCGTTCGGCGCCCTCTCTCGCGAATGCGCCCGGGGCGGCTGCCCCTCTCGCCCCCCCCCCCCCGTCGCTACGGCTCAGCCCCCGGGATCTAGCGTTCTGTGAGATGCACGGATAAACATGCCTATAATGTGGCACATGCACAAAGGAGCAGGATACGGAAATGTACTCGGGTGGCAGATGATTTCGTGTATGTGCACAAGTGGGGCAAAACAAAGTTTTTCTACTCTGTCTCGTATTTGTGGTGTGCTTAAGGGCCTTTCGACACCTGTACCGCAACGTCACCCGTTCCGCTCCTTGTCTCTGGCCACATCACGCACCGGAATTCACATTGCAGAGGACTTTTATGCCCGCCTCACCTGCTTCAACTCAAACTGCTACTACTCCGATGCCATCTACCAGCAACACAGTCCTGGACTTACCTTTTACGCTAGAGGAGTTAGACTCTGCCCTATGTGCCTCGCCCCAACATACCTCCCCAGGTGCAGACCAGATCTCGTACAGGGTGCTCCAGCACCTTCCGCATATGGGGAGGCAGCATCTCTTACCATTCTCTCTCATAACGCCTCTTCAATGACAGTTGGCAGCAGGGGCGAATCCCTGAGGAATGGAAATTGGCGATCGTTGTCCCCTTGCTCAAACCTGACCAGTCGCCCCATCACCTCGACTCCTTCCGCCCGATAGCCCTTACAAGCTGCGTGGGTAAAACTCTGGAACGAATGATTTTCACCCGTCTCATCTGGCACCTTGAGAGTGATACTTTCTTCCCGGAAACAATGATGGGCTTTCGCTCAGGCCGTTCGTCAGGCAGCAGCAGGCTCGCGCTGACGGCTTCCTGACCGCTGCTGTTTTCCTGGATATCAAGAAAGCCTATGACAGTGCAACATCATTATGGCCTCCCTCCCTGCACAGCTGCCTAGCCTCACCCACATCACAATCTATGCAGATGACATTTGTATTTGGACCTCTGCTCTTCGTCGTGATGTGATGCAACGTTGTCTACAACGCTCCTTGGACACAATCTCCCACTATCTTGCCGACCGCGGCCTAGCCATCTCACCCGCCAAAACTGTCGCCATGGCCTTTTCGTGGAGATCGTTCCACAAATATCCACTCTTCATCGACGGTTCGCCCTTAACCTTTGTCAAAACCTGCCGTTACCTGGGCTTCACAATCGACCAAGGCCTCACATGGTTATCTCACGTGAAGACGCTTGCTACGAAAGCCTCCAGCCAGGTCAATGTCCTCAAACGTATAGCATGAGCGTCCTGGTGCCCGTGTTGCCAGGACCTCTACCGGGTTCATACGGCTCTTGTTTTGGGCACACTGCGGTACAGCCTCCCGATCCTTCATGCCCTCAGCTGCACCCGAGAGCAGGAGCTCCTGAGCCTCCAAGCCCTCAGTCTCCGTGTTTGTCTTGGTGTCCCTCGAACAACGGAGACATATTCCGTACTCGCAGAAGCTCGGGAGCAGCCTGTACCCATTCTGCGGGACTCAGCCACCCTTCGCGTCTACGCTCGCTGTCTGACGCAACCCTCTCATCCTCTTCGCCGTATTGCTGTGAGCTGCCCTGCATCCGCTTTTGCCAAAGCAGTTACCCGCTTACGAGACTGTCTCCCGTCCTCGACACCTACCACTACCTTTGCGCCAGCAATGTGGACCTTAAAACGGCCTCGCATTCACGCCACTATACCAGACTTTCCCCGAAAACAGGCAATCAGCCCTGTGGTAGCCCAACAACTCGCTTTGGCCCATCTCACCTCTACCCATCCCCATTGCCGACAAATCTTCACCGATGCTTCTGTAATGTCTGAAGCATCGGGCGCGGCCTTTTACGTTGCCGATACAGACCATGAACAGGCCTACAAACTGCCCTACCCCATGTCGTCCACCGAGCCTGAACTGTTCGCCATTCTTACCGCCCTATGAATACATTACTGACTTGCCACCTGGTAAATGGGTCATCCTCATCGACAGCAAGGCGTCCCTCCTCCGCTTGATGTCGGCCCGCCCCAACCTCATACAGGATATACCCAGCATGATCATTCAGATGTATAACAGACTCCGTGCCAATGGTCATGCTTTGTCGCTTCAGTGGGTGCCTGGTCATGTGGGCCTGACCGGTAACACACGCGCAGACGCGGCTGCAAGACGAGCCGCCGCAGCTGCTACTCCTGCCACTACACGTCCACCACTTACACTTTCGGCTTGCCATTTAGCTATTCGCCACCGGTGTGCAGCCCGTGCCCAAGCATTTAGATCTCATGCCGTCGCCTACAACACGCAAACAGGCACGCGGTGCACTGCACCGCGTGCCTGTTTTTCTTTCATATTTTCCTTTCCTTTATTTCTTTTGTTTATTCTTAGTTCCTTTCTTCATATTTCTATTTGTTTATTTTTCAGTTCCTTTTTTTTTCCTTTTGTTTATTTTGTTTCAGTTTCTTTTTCGGAATAGCAAACTGGCAATAGCATGGCTGACATTTCCGCTTTCTTTTTTTTTTTTTTTCACTCTATTAAACATATCCCCCCCATTGCTGACCGGCCTGGGCGAAAACCCACCATTTCCTCGGGAAAAAAAACCGTGCTCTCAAGGTACCAGCTCAGGCGATTGAATATTAGACGTTCCAAGGTCTTCCCCACACAGCTTGTAAGAGCTATTGGGCGGAAAGAATCGATGTGATGCGGTGATTGACCTGGTTTCAGTAAAGGGACCACCATCGCGGTCTTCCACTCGTTAGGGACTTCCCCTTGGCTCCAAGCTCGCGTTGAAGATCCGTAGGAGGGATGCCAGATTAGATATACCTTGTATTGCCAACTGTAGGACGGGACAAGCGAGAACTTCCCCACAAAAACTTTAAAAATAGTACTGCTCTCCCCCTAAATACGAAGAGCAGGATCAACTCGTGCTAGGCAGGCTGTCCCACGGAACTGCCATGCCAATTAACCATCCCTCAGATGCTTTCATTGGGACCTGTGGCACGCAAGGTCTCATGGGAACTTGAAGGAATTCTGCGTCCTCTGCCCTCTACCATAAGCTCTAACACTTCTGGAAGTGGCACACACGCAAGCCGTCGTCACCGTCACGTTCTCGTACTTCAGTTCACCTCTTCCTGTTCCTGAGGGGTACGCTACTTCAAAAGTATCTCGAATGTCTTGGCAGGTGAAGTCACCGGTGCGCGAACATCGCTGTCTCCGGCACTTACACCGTACCCTAGGCAACACGGGAGGGATCCTGTTAGGATCGACGTCTTGCGTCCTGACGAAGGTACAGGTGGATCTGTCACCGATGCTGTGAGAGCTGTGCCGGACAGCGCACCGCTCATGGGTATTCGGCGGCGGGGCTACGGTCTCCACCGGGATGACAAATGATCGCTGTGAGTATATTAGGACGATGGCTGCTGTCAACACGAGGCACGTATGAAACATTATGGTCGGAGGAGGTGTTGGTAAATTCGAATATTGTCTGGAGGTTGACCTTGTGCGTGTCTGGAACCCCAATTCTGAAAGAGAGAAACACAAAGATGAGTACACGATCTTCTGTGGCTCATTCTCTTTGAGTCAACAATAAAAAAAAAAGAGAAAAAAAGGAAGAACGGCTGTCACACGTAGAATGCTCACTATGTACGCAATGTGTTGTTCACAGATCTTAGAACGCTTCGGAGACCGAGTAACGTAATGTCGAGTGGTGCCCGAAGTCATCCCCATTTCCCCGCAAGTCGGCGCCATTTCTTACGCGCAGGCAACATCATCGCACGGAACCTCACCCGCAGGCAAGGTTTGGGTGGATGGCGACTGGCCGCCATCCGCTCAAACGTTGTCTGCCTGCGTACTGCTGACAATGGCCCAACAAGACTGAAACAGCTGTCCAGTACTGGCACGGCGACGTTTGGAGCACTTGATAACATATGCTTAGGGCTCCGCGGTTTTTATGTTTGGGCGGTTTCGGCGCACGTTTTTCGGTGTTTATTGATTTTCCCGAAATCGGCGTTTTTCGAAGTTTCTCTTGGCGTGTACATGGTTTACCAGACAGCTATCGGGGAATAGAAACCCTAGCGCGCGACCACGCGACGCTCGTTGTTCGCTGCGGTGGCGTTATAACGACAGCGAAGCCCCATTCAGGCCTCTCGTTCTCCTGACACGGCCCTACGCGGGCGAGGTACAGTGAGTCCAGAAACTCACTCTGCATATTAGACAACATGGATTCTGCAAACGACGATGACATGTCAAGTACTAAAACAGTAAGCAGTCCATATTCTGGAGATAGTGACAGCACTATTGAAGAAGTAAGCGTGATTAAGGGCAGCGTGAAGACGTCAGCTACATCTGATGAGCTGCTCAACAACCTAAACACAACCTCTGCAGACGAGCACGACTTCACTGAAGTGAAGAAGCGCCCGCGGCGAATGCAAACGGGAATTTACAACAAAAGAATAAGCCCGTTGGAAGGCACTACGGTCATTTTCGCGCCTATCCACCGAGATGTACAGCTCGCGAAGATAAACCACCTGAAGTTGTCGGAGTACATCACTGCAGAACTCCATGGAAGGATAAAAGAAATACGCCGGAATCCCGCAAGAAATATCATAGCTGTTGACGTCACTGTCCCCGCAGCCAAGGCTACCCTGATGAAACTGACCAACATATGTGTAACACCGGTACATGCCTATGAACCCCGCCCCCCAAACTCTCGTTTCGGAGTACTAAAAGACGTAGATCCTTCTCTGAGCAACGCTCAAATTTTAGAAGCAATCAAAAGCGATTCACCAGTACTAGCAGCGCGCCGCATCAGGAAAAATGCAGGAGCCATCAGGATTACGTTTCTAGGAAAACCGCCACCACAGCACATTACCTCTGTATTCGGTGTTTTCTGGTTAAAACCGAATGAGGGAAAATTGAGCCGGCGTCTGTTTTTCGGCGTCTGATTAAAACAGGAAATCGCGGAACCCTACATAGTATGCTATAGGTGCAGCCATAGAGCTTCGGCTTATTTTTCCTCCTGTATGATCCGAGTCTCTCGTTTGAATTGTCCCGATGTCAATTTCAATTGGATTGTATTCCAACAATGAGGCGAGGGGGGGAGCAGAAAAAAAAAAAGAAAAGCTGCGCGGACACAGCTTGTCAGCGATTTGGCCTGCAACGACCTGACCTACAACATAACAGTGAACCCTGGTTATTATGACCATGGTCGTTCCCGAAAAGTTTGGTCATCGAATGCGGAATTGTCATATTAACGGGGGGGGGGGATTTGCAGAGGTTTCACTAAATTGTTCTCCGGGAGTATGGTCGTAAAGCGCGTATGTCAGATTATTGGGGGTCATATTAACGAGGGTTCTCTGTATTCGCTGTTGGTACGACATAAAGAGAGTACAGTAGTGAGCGTTAAACGCAACAGAAGGACCAGCAGGCAGTAAAAACGTCGCAAAGCCTAGTTACAGGAGAAGCGTTGGTCACGTGGTATAAGTGGAATGTTTATTGTACGGAGCTCTAAAAGGAAAAGTAAGATAATGATATTTAGGGATGAACATTGATAAAAATGTGTGTACCGAAAATTAATACACGATCGAATACAACTTCACCGTGCCTCTAATGTCGTATTCTCGATCGAACACCATCTTCCTGCTGAACACGCTCAAAAATTTTAACGTGAACTTTAAATTTCCTCTTTCAATTCCTAACCCTTATACATACAAGCGGCGTGCCCGATAGCCCGATATCATTGTGCAACAAATGCGAGGCGTTTCCTATAGTAGAAACTCATCGAAGCGGCACGCATCCGTTATGCTGCGGAACGGCGCAGACAGCGACATCTACGTGCCACGATCACGTGGTGACGTGAACATGCATTTCGCAATCCTGGCATTCCTCTACATAATCGTTAAACAGCTTTTCCTGAACGCATTCGTCCTTCTCTCTTCCTCCCCTCTAACTAATTTCTTTTTCTATATGTTTCTAATTTATCATTTCTTTTAATTTCTCTCTATCCTCCCTCTTTTACTTCCCCTTTCCCCTCCCCCTTCCTTCGCCTTCCCTTTCACGAACGAGCGAAACTTGCCGCCTTGTCTGAGCAGGCAGACCTCACCATTCTTCATTAAAACATCACACCACCACCACCGCCACTACCAGGCAGCTCTGGCTTGCGTCCGATCATGCTGTTGCAATGACGCAGTGTTGCAACATCAAGCTGGCCTTTCATGAAGAGGATTTGTATATCACCTGTATTTCCTTGTCGACTTTAACGGGAAAGCACGATTCACAGACAAAGAAAGACTCTACGCGCTGGACGTTTTCCAAGCGGACCTCTGGAATTGCCTCAAAGTGCCCTCACGTTGAATAGTGTCACTACATAGCTAGCGCATGGGCGTTCCAAGGATTTTTTTCCAACGGGTGGGGTGGGGGGGCAAGCGTGCAAACCCCACCGTCTACCAATTTTTTTTTTTTTTTTTTTTTTTTAGGCGGACGGTGCGCATTGCGTGGGTGTCCAGTGGTTCCTATTATGACATCTGAGAATAATCATTATATATATGACTAGGGTTCCGAGTTTTTGGATTTTTCATTTTGGGAAAATTCGGAAGCTGTTTATCGGAGTTTTTCAACTTTTTCCGAAATTCCGGAGAAGTTTCTCGGAGAAGTAAAACGTCTGAAAAATGAATTGGCGCCGATTTTGGAGTATTTTGGAGTAGTCATCGCAGAGACAATGCAAAAGGAAAGGAGTGCAAGAGTGACTGAGACCACACGATGTAGCGCACGGATGTTTTACTAACCAGAGCTATTTAGGCACAAACAAGCGTGTTTGCACAAATTGGGAATGGTGACCTGGCTCAAAATGAGTGGTAGCGGTAACGAACACAGAACTGTTCTGTGCCGAACTAGCCAACTGCCCGCGGTCAAGTAGAGACGCTGGGGTACGAGGATGCATAGAACAGATGAGACAAAGGTGTGTACTGCGCTCCTTTTAGGCCATTCATGCGTCCAGCGACTGTGAAGGAGGCGGAAACAAGAAAAACCGTAAGGCCGCTACGTGGTCCTTGAGAAAATCACCCCTGCCATCGTGTGAAAGGTCAAGGTCATTGGAGCATATAGTCATAGCATATAGGTCATAGCATATACATTATAGTCAGTGACAACATAAGTCATACACTTGACCTCGCCCCCTCACAAGAATCGCTCCGCGCGCGGGAATGTAGTGCGGCGTGGCTAAGTGGGGATTGGACATGGAGGTAAGAAACTAAGGAGATGCCCTAAGCGCCTCTCCCAATGCAAGCGAGCGTGCTGTGACCCGCGCATGGCATTGTGGTTAGTTGCCCACACACGTGACCCATAAACGTCACGGCAAGACGTCATAAAACATTGCGTCCTCCATGTCCGCGGCGTATCTTACCTGAATACAGAAACGAGCTGCGGCCGAATAACCTGTTTCCACTTTCATAACATCTTAGAAGTTATCACACCCGTTGAAACACAAGATAGATCATCTCAGTATGGAAGCAATGGATCACAAATCTCTAGAAGACGTACGTACGTCATCGTGACATTGCCTGGCTTCTCTTCTGTTTTGCTCAACTTTTGTTGTGATTTATCACGCGGCAAATGTTGAAACAACCCATAACCTTCAAAGTATTGTGCGAATGGACTCCTTGAAGGTAAGACGTTTGCTGAAGATGAGGTTTGCTAAACTTCCAATCCTCCGAGCAGACCGCCATAACGCCGAAACATGTGGGGATCACGTGACCGGGCAACTAGATGGGCGTGGTATTGCCAGGAGCGACCGCTAGAGGGGTCCCACGGCCCTCCGATCTTATAGCCCTCTCCTTAGTTTCTTACCTCCATGGGATTGGAGGAAAGAGAGAGAGAGAGAGAGAGCGGGCACTACATCGTGAAGCGGAGGCGTCGTGCAAGGGCTGGTAGCCAATCACAGGAGCCTATCTGTGTTCCATTAAAGATCACGTTTGGTGTGACATGCTTGTTTCTCCTGTCATTTTTTAATGCTTTGTCACATTGGTCGTCGCGCTTCAACAGCACATAATCCGTGTAAGGAAGCCCCCCCTGCAGTTAATGTTCGATGTGATGTGATGTCATGTGATAAAGAAAAAAATGGGGGATGTGCCCCAGTGTGTAAGTTAAAGTTCGAGTTATAACGCGAGTGCGAGTTCGTTAAGTCCGAGACTGATGCAAACTCTCACAACAAAAAAGAAAAGACATACACGCTTCCTGTTTCCAACAATCATCATCTTCATCTTTCAACATCTTCTCCCCCTCAAGCAATCGGACAGGGCGCCGCCTCAGCAGCGAATCATTCCACTACACCCCATCATCACTTATTTGTTGTTGTTGTTGTTGTTCCCATTCTCGGAAGACAACGATGTCTGCGCTTGGCTGGCTTCGAGCGTGTTGTGCGTCCAAGTTTTCTATGTAGAGTGCAGCCGGAGGATTAGAATGGAGGTATCCTGGTTTCCTAAGTGCCAAGACAACCCACGCTGACGGACGTGAAGCATCCTGGGAAAGTTGGAAAGTTTGATAATGCGGCGCGTGTTGAGCTGAGGGTATTTCCGCATGCATTCGAGAGGAGAGGATGTGCTGAAGGACGGCAGTTACCTAAACCAATGATATACCTGAGACACGGTGCACAGGACAGGGCACTCTCGCGGAGAGCGAAATAAGTGTGAGTAATTTTACGTTTACTGCTGTTTGGTTCGTAATGTGCACGAAATAATCGCGTTTGTCAAATGAGGAAATTGTTTCACTGTCGTTCGTTCGCGGATATCATGTTAAAAAAATATTGTGTAAGTGTACTGTTTCAATATAACGTGCCACAGCAATATAGCGAAAAATTTACTTGTCTGATAATTATGGGGCATCTCATCATTGCCTCTTTATATGAGCGTGCGTATGTGTGTGGAAAAGGGGGCATCGGGGATTGCGTCAGCACTCACAGTCCCAGATACACGGGTGCTCGCAGTTCCACATTTGACATTGGCATTGTATTGTCGTTGCATAAAATATTTTGTAATGATTGATTGAAATCGGGAGATAGGGTGATACGACTGAACGCTGCTTGAACTTGACACGCTGTGAAGTTCTGTCTTTAGAGGAGTATACGTCATCTTTATTCCAGGACACCGTACTGGACGACGTTCAGTTTTCAACGTTCATCGAAACCTGTGGCACCATGTATCTCTTTGGAACCATGCAGAACATCATGATACTCCTAATGTCTCTCGCTGCACCCTTCACCATCACCAGTTCAGAGCCAGTTGAGCGGTTCAAAGTAGTTGGTCCACCGTCAGACCCGGGCAACCAATGCAAGATCGTCCACGCATCGTTTCATATCGGAGAAAGATCCTCATGCCCGTTCATTCAAGAAGACGACGTTGATCCCAACAGGATTCCTCAGACGCTACCCAAGGTGGATTGTAAATGCAGCGGGCAACGCTGTAGCTCCTTCGGTGACTTCACATGTCGAGAAGTTAGATACACTTACGAGGTGGCATACCTTGCTTCTGCGGAAGGTTGCAACGAGCTTCGCTACGAGAACGTAACGCTGCCCGCGGCTTGTGTCTGCGCTGCGTCGAGAAGTTATCGGGCTAATACGTTGCGGCAAAGAACTATAGGAAAATAAATAGTGACAATGAAAAAATGGCTAGGAAGCAATCGAGCTGGTGAAGATGATGCGTAATGTAAAACCCGAGGCTAGACTAGGGAACACGAAGGGACAGACACAACACGAAGTCTCAAAGTCTTAAGACTTCATGTTGTGTCTGTCCCTTCGTGTTAGTGAGTTTAAGTAAACCACTTTGCAACATCTCAGTACGGTGCACGGTATGATAATCCGAAACGATTACACGCGAGACTGGGATTTTAGTGTACCGTGGAAGGAGACGGCACAGTTAATTAACCTCGTAGCGCTCCCGCATGGCAAACCGTGAACCGTGCAGCGATGTTACGCTGTTGATAAGGTCTATTGCCATCCATTTCGTTGCCTCCATGAAAGGGTTACTCGCAACCACCTTGACCAGCATGAAAATGCTACGACGCGAGTCCGCACCGCCATCTGCATTCTCGCAGGGTTGGCATAGTCTTCTCTTCGCGGAGCCCGGAAACCCGCGTTAATCCGATAACACGGTACGCTATGGACCTTTTTCTCAACGACGCATGCGCACGACTTTGAGGCGCCGAAAGAGGGTTATTTCCGTCTCCACTAGATAGCGCAGTACGGGAACGACAGAAGTGGGGACCAGTGGGGAGGCCGCACGAACGGCGCGAGCTCATCTGTCCTACAGATCCATAAGTAGGAAGCAGAGTCATCCGCCAGAAGCTGCCGTTTCGCAATGGTCCAGGGAAAATGGCGGGCGCCCAAACCACGTGATCCCCAGGAGCCACTCACAGCGTCTCCGCTGGCCAGCGCGGGAAAAAAGCTGGGGCCCAGTGCGCATGCGCAGAACAACCTCCTTCCCCTTCTTTCCTCGGGTTTTTCGTCTCTCCTCTCGTCCCCCCTACCCCCAGCCTCGTCCGTTTGTCTCCGGCGCTTGCTGTCTTGCTGTAGAGCAACGATCATGCTGTCCCAAAGCAGACAATCAAAAAGCGATGGTGTATGACAAATCAAGTTTACTTGTCCTCGGGAACTGCCTCGAAAAAGCTACAGTACATATCTTTTTACGTCATGTAACAGGCTTCACTGGAGCTTTTGGTGCTTCGACATCGAAGGGCAGTTCAGAAGCCAATGCTGAGCTATGTGCGTCGTCGTTGCCGATGGCTGCGGGAGAACTAAAACAAAACAAAACAAAAATCTATTAATGATCCGTAACTCTGCACGAAAATTACTGCTATGATAGGCAATCGATCTTGATTTTGTATTTGAACACCAAAGCGCATTTGTCACGAATGTTCGTAGATCACAGTGAATGAACGGCTGCGACGTGCATGAGGAGCAACTAGCATAACCACACATAATTTGATTAGCGGCATATCAGAAACGTACAAGTTACGGCAATGCACTGCACAATGAAACGCCGCTAACGTACCGAGTGACTCGTAAATGTTGTACGTAATACACTTAACGTGATAAACCTGCATTGCTTCCTTCAGTCACAAAAAAGTAATCAAACTTGTCTTACTGTTCACCTGCAGTACGTCGGAAAGAGTGCAGACTTCCTCTCTGACGATTTCTGCGTCCTTTGGAGGTGCAGGGATTCCATGTCGTGTTCGTCTTCCCGCTGTTGTGACGATCAGGTGGATGTGCCATTCCGTTCTCACATTAGCAGTTCGCCACAATCTAAACCTAAAGCATTCAAAACCCTCAAACTACCCCTAGCGTCTGCGTGCACAACGGTTGCAGTCTGAAGTCCGAGAGAACACGCGTGGCCGGACAGACGCGATGTCTCCTAGCTGTCGTTTTTCTTTCTCCTCCGTTCGATCGATGGTGGTGGTGCTGGTGATGATAGGGCTTGCCGTTGTCGGCCTCACGTATGTGGGCAACGTCACGACTCACGCCCTGGGGGAATGTGCGTCCTGGGCCGACTTCTAAGGGAACTGTGCCGACATATGTCTGAAAGCGTCTGAGGAAAACCCAGGAAAAACCCCAGACAGCACAGCCGGTTCGATCCGTTCGATCGACCGTTTGGATACGCGCGCCTCAATCAAATGACTCTCGCCCAATCAGCGCGAAGGAAACTGACGCCAGTTCTTGGAGACCAATGAGCATCCAAATATTTATACATATAATGCGCAGCCAATCAGAGATCTTCCGAGCTGGCACGCCGGTGGCGAAAATATTTTCGAGGCGGTGCGTTTCGCTTTAGAGCCGGCGGCTGGTTCGCGCGTTCGGATGCTCGCTCCTCAGTCAAATTACTCTCGCCCAATCAGCGCGAAGGAAACTGACGCCAGTTTTTTAGACCAATGAGTATACAAATATTTATATTGCGCAGCCAATCAGAGATCTTCCGCGTACGCGCGCCGGTGGCGACAATATTTTGGAGGCAGTGCGTTTCGCTTTAGAGCCGGCGGCTGGCAGAGTAGCGACACTGAGCCACGCCGGCGAGCGAGACCGCCATATTGGTTCCGGCGCGGCTGCGTCGCCTGGCAATGGGATGCAAATCTCCCCCTTCTCCGCCGAAAATCAACGCGCAGTCGAGATAGTTCGCAACCCAGGAAACCAGTTTTGCATGGAGGTGACTCAAAATGGACGGAGAGTTCTTTGAAGGAGAAACCACGTGACACAATCGGCCCAATCGCGGACACCGGACGGTGGCTCCGGCGCGGAAAGCGGATACGACACTCTGCCCCTGTTTGGTGACTGTAATTTGTCCCACTCCGAACGTGTTTTGGTCCTTTGTGCTACCCACGGGGTTTGTTTTGAAGTGCGAACATGGTTCATTGGAGAACCGCTAGGATACGATGAGTATATGATAAAGAGCCGTTTATAGGAAGGGTTTGACCATTAGGAGGAGCCTAGTTTGAAGTGCGTCATCCATGTGCGTCATGCGACGTCCTCCATCGCCGTCGTTTCTGTGCACCAGCTGGCGCGAGTGAGCAGCTACGTCGGCCCCCCAATATATGGAACGCGTGGTAGTTTAGCAGACGACGTGGCACTTTCAAATACACGGTATCGAATTGCTCGCACTTGGCGAGATGCATCGCTTTTTAAGTTCCCACAGGTATTGTGGCTAGATGAATATTGTCTGGTGTGAAGGGCGGCCCGTTCGCGGAAGACGCCGTCAGGTGGCGCGCCAACACGGATGTATGCGAAGATTCTCCCGAACGCTCCGGAAGCGCGTCTGCTGAACGGGCCGTTTTCGCCCACGTGGCCGAGAAGTTTTGCGGAAGAATGGAACGGCGGGGGGTAAATATCAATGGAAAACAAAACAGTAATGGTAATAGCTTGAAACACATTGAAGACCGCTTATTCAAGCACGCAAAGGAACAGGTATTCAGCTTTGTATGTCCCATGCGTAGCTTGGACGTCACAAAGCTGATGGCAACCCTCCTTTTCAACTTTTGTATCTCTTTCTTTTATCATGTTACTTTTCTTTGTTCATTCATACTGTACTTTTAGTTCTTTTTCTTTCTTTTTTTTTGAATGTCACAGCAACGAGACCGGTTAATCTTTCTTTTTGTTCCTCCATGTATAAAGTTTCCTATCAGTCAATGAAGACACGATCATCTCCAAATTTCAACCTCGCAATGTCAAAACAAGATTTATTATACACAGCAATAGCAACAACCTGTTTCGTCCCCTCATCATGATATATATGTACATACATAAGCACACAACGAAAACAAAGAACATCTGTACGCGAGTCTGAATGCTCACATAAGTGTATTCACTGATGGAGACGCGCCTCCTTTGAAAGTTTCTGTTCTTTGCTCCGCTCTGCGCGAGGACGGTTAATGCCCTTTACGGGGGGGGGGGGGATATGTTTATTAAGAAAAAAAGAAAGGAAAGGTTAGCTAGGCAAAGAGCCCGCTTGCTATTCCGAAAAAAATGAAAAAAGGGGAAGGGGAAAAAGAAAAGGCCGCGCCCTCTGGTTAGCGCACAGGGCCCATTGTCCCGTCGACAGAAGGCCGCCGACGACACATTGATACTGATCGCAGTTTACAATGCAAGAAGGGAAGACACGTGCGCACATCGTCCTCCGAAAGACCTATGTCCTTGAACGCTTTCAGTTTGGCAACAAAGCCTCTCTTATCACAGGAGGCTGTGGGGCATAAGTCGGTTATTCCTGTAGATTACATTCATTGCGATAACAAAGCTGGAGGACAAGGTAAAAATGGCGCGCACCAGATGGCTGATAAGGGAATTCTGCTTTGGATTCAGGCTTTCTGAGCGGCGCACCGACGACTCTGACGTTAAAATAGGCTCAACCTATGAGGCGGCAAAAGATCAGAGAATGGCCAAACACTCCCTACGAATGGCTCTGTGAAAAAGGTTCATTCCTCGGGGAGATCCGTACATGCGATGCGCTAGTGAAGCTCCTCTAGCGTTACGCGTGCGCCACTTGACGAACACCTTAGCGGATATCGTATCGAACATGCAAAAACGGTTGTCCAAAACTCTCCATCGCCGTTACTCTCGACCTCCGCATGCAGGCGGACTTTGCACGTTTCACGAATAATTCAGGATAGATTTACACGTAAATTTCCGGGAGGAAGCTGCGCTTAAATTATGGTCGTGGAATTACGGGATCCCTTTTATACGCTCGAAAGTTTTAATAAAGTGAATTATTAGGTCGCTTCGTTTCATGCAGACTTCGTTCGTTCTGTGATGTTCACGCGTTTCTTAATGGCGCTGATGAAAGAAGCTCCATGCACCACATAACCCCGCTCAGGGTCAACCGTTATTGAGAAAGATACCGTTCTGTCTCCCAAGCTGTTGACAACAGGAAGTGCATACGCTTTTCTTTTCTTTTTCTTCTTTTTTTTTTTTTCATTACACGCTGTAATGCGAAGTGTCCAAACTAGGCGGTCCAAACAGGCAGAGTCCAAACTGATGTACTGCCTGCTGCAGTCGGCCACGGTTAGGCGGGCAAGGTCACGATTATCGCAGGGAGCGCCGGTGCGTCTTGGGCAAACTTCGCAGGGAACTTCACAGGGAACTGTGCCGAATCACGCATGACCAGTTATTGTCATTGTATCATTGTTTGTTTGACCCTTGTTTTGCATCTAGGGTAAGTAGAAGATTTCATTGTTATATACTTTACATGAGAAAGTGAGGCTCGAAATCATACTTGGGATAACTCAGAGCAAACAGATGCCATGGTATCCTTCGGCCACACTTTCCATACTTTCGCTGTTAATCTTGAATAGAAGTAGATGACTTCGAACTGGTTACATACGGGGGGGACAGTCAGGCATGCCGAATTGTGTGTGCAGAAGGCACACTGTTATCATTTTCTGATTGTCTATCGCAGCTGATAGTATATCGATGTAGGGCGAACCTTGCGCATTCTCAATGCACAAGAAAATCGCATCTCTTCCCGATAGCAGGAGACCGCTCTAATCAATTGAGGCTGAATCAGTTAAGAGCTCGATACTGCAAGGTCACGGAGTCAGAAGAAACGTCGTGAGAAAGCTCACACCAAACGACATAGTGTACGTACACCCTGTGTCACGCTGGTAACAAAGTACTTCCCCCCCCCCCTCCCATTTTTACGGTTCCGCGACCAAGCCGATACCCAGACCAGTCTACAGGCCACGACATTACTTTGATCTAGTATTCACAACAATTCGACATTTTTTTTTTTTTTTTTTTTTTTTTTTACACAGGGTGAGAGGAACCAGGCCGTATTTGGCTAAGAAGGAACTTAACCTGATAGTCACCAGCGGTCCACCGTCGGCAGAGTAGCGCCTACGATGTCACCGTATAGTCTCCAGGGTACACACACAACATATCCAGCGAAGGTGTCACACATACGCACAGCACATCCAGCAAAGGTCCATGTGGGGACACACGGAAGATAAATTGGCAACCCGGAAAAATACCAAGATTTTCAAGCACTCGTAAAATTCATGTAGCGCTTGCCCCGCTATTCCAAGCATGTGGCCTCAAGTGACCTTCACGACATACTTTTAAGTCCTTCGGGAAGAAGAAACGCTTACCAAGTGGCTAAAGAGAAAGAGGCCTAACCTTGGACGCGGCGCTTGATAAACCCGGGAGTGTTCGACGTCATCACCCCCGGTGACAAATGATCGATTAGGAATGGGGCGTGAGTCCAAGGGCGTAAGATGCCAAGTAAGGAGGTGTCAACCAGGGATTCAGGGATTCAAAGAAAACGTTTAAAAAGAAAGCGGAATTGTTATCGATATGACGTGTAACGCATGGGGCTGTCGCAAGCGCGAGAGAAATGCTGTCAAGATGTGTCCTTACCAATGTGCCTTGTATGTGCGTGTGTGTTTTACTTGGAAGGAATGGTTGCAATCTTGCAAGCATACGATGAAATCCAACAATGACGAAAAGCCTGCAATCGGGATAAGCGCGCAGCCAGTTAAAGGGACAGTCGCATTCTCCGAGGTCAATTTCGAAACTAATGCGAATTCTAATTCCTTGCCGACCACTGAAGTGGGCCCGAAAACACCATTTCGATCCGCGGCGTACTTTCCGCGCAATCCAAATGAAAAAGAAACCGGAATCCTTGCGCCCTCGCTCTCTAAAAGTGGGAGCAAACGTCACAGGGATAAAGCCAATCAGCGCGCGCCCTGGGCAAATGCGAGCCGCGCGCCTGTTTGGCGATCGCGAAGCGAAGGGAGCAAACATGGAGTCGGAAAACGAGAGTGATGTTTCCCTGTCTGGGGGAGATTCTGACGAACACGTTAGCGGTAGCTGGATGATGACCCATACTCTACGGACCCAATGCCTCTGGAACCCGCCGACCATCCACGAGATGTGGCTGCGGCTAACCCGCGGGATGACATTTTTAGGTGACGTATCTCTTTGCATGGTTGCCGTCGGATGTGCGAAACAGTTTAGAATGTTGAAATCGGCAGGTGACTGTGTGGAGTCTGCGACCCACAGGAGCCCGACGAGCGCCTGTGTTGCCATTCTGTTGCCAGGGTGGTAGAAATGTGCAACAGTGCTGCCGTGCAGTGCATAACACAACACCCATTACTCAGGGACGTCTGCCTCCGTAGAGAACTTCTAGTGGTGTACGCGCCTCAATGCTGCCACTACGATCAACATTCTAGACGACTCAATCCCCAGGACCACAGGTAAGCCTGCTGCAGTGCACTCTCGTTTGCTATATGATTACGACAGTAATGAATTTTTCGGTTTAAATGACCCCCCGCCCCCCATCAAGATTCGGAAGGGTAAACTCGAGTGCTAGTCGAGTGTTGTTGGTTATGCAAATTGTCGCACCTAAAGTGGACAAGGGCTGTATACAGAAGGGAGACTATTCTCAGCAGCTTTTTGGCCTACACAAGTTTGTCCCCCATAAATCGTAGCCGTGGACGACAGCCGTGGAACAATCCAGAGAATCATGGTCCAACAATTCCATTAGGAAAAGTGAAGCAACATAGCCGCCTCAGCTAGTCTCGACATGCTCTCAATTATGCCAGTTAGCCATGCCTTGATTGGCAACACAAAACCCTGATTAAATCCATTGGGAATTTTAAACTCGGAAGGAAAGTCTTGCAAGTCTGAAAACAGAAGCATTTGAGGTGGCAATGAAGGGGGGAAGCATGTTACTGAAGAATGTAAGAGTAACATATTTTGTGAGAAATTGGATTTTGCCGAAATTGTAGGGAAGCTGGTTTGGGAGGGAGTTAACAGTTGGAATCAGGCTCATCCTGAAAGAGGCGGACATTTTTCTGTTGTACTATGTTGTACACCTGCCAACCTTACACATTCAAAATGAGGGAGACCCTGGAACTAAGGAATGAATGCACAGGCTTTGAACTCCAAGGTTGGAATAGTGTCTGTTCTTCTGTTCTGGCCATTGTCTTCTCAACACTGCTGGAGATTTGGCAGGTATGCAAATGCCCACAAGATATGATGCTAAACAAAAAGAAATGTCCTGTGGTGTTGTCTTTTCCAGCTGCCTGAGGTTCACGGCATACTCATCATTCACGAAGATGGGTCTGGGGATACCTTGGCCCAAGGAACAGATGACAGGTTCCTGGATGCGTTGTCCGAGCAATCAGGAGGGAGTTCCCGTCTACGTCTTATCAAGGCTATCAGCATTAGGACCATCGAAACAAGGGTGTCTTGGCAAGAGAGACAAGCTGGTGCATACTGATGGCTGGAACTGGAGACATGTAGTGGCAAGACAATAAATTTTGCTGACATAGGCACACTTCGTGTAAGTGAGCCCTTGGTCAACCCCCTTGCCTCCCATCAGAGGTTTTCGAGGATACTATAGGTGTGGTCTTTTCGTCATTGCAGCGTGGGGGACGTTTTGTCTTGTCACTGTGTATCTCCAGTTGCAGTCAACAGACTGTCTACCAGTCTGTACAGCAAAAACTACTACACGTGGCGGTATTAGCTCTGGCATCAAACTCAGACTGTACTGCACTAAGTTAGTGCCGAGCGGGGTGTAGTGACTGGAATAAAGAATGACCCTATAATTGTATCGATTTATTGTACAGTGGAGTATGACGGAGTGGGAATAACAAAATAGCTTAGGTTTATTTGCCTCCCATTATGCATGGGAGGCAAATAAACCTAAGCTATTTTATTATGTTGTGCTGTGGTTCTAAATTAATGTGGTGTGAAGTCTGGGTGGTTACAGGTATGCTGGCACAGGGATGTTAGGAGGGTTCACGTTGGCAGATCCATATCTGGTGTACTAATATGCTATGCAAGTCTGTGTCCGTTGTTTTCCTCTTCCTGGAATCAGGGGATGACAACCCCCTTGTGAGAGGCGCCGTGAAGTGGGAAGTGGGTCCCCAGCACTTGCTTCAGCCATGACCTCCACACCTGAAATATGGCCTTGAGGGTTAACACTCAAAAGAATACGTGGAGGGCCTAGCGGGTACAATAACAAATATAAAAATGACTATGGAAATAAATCTTCCCCTTTGCGGTCCCTATTTCATTGGCACAGTTATTTTCCTGTCGACATTACGTTATAAACGCTGGCAGCCGCATCACACAAGATTCCTTTCACAGAATTCGACAATTTTCAGGGCTCGTACATATCCATTATTTTGGGAAACGTGCAAAAAGAATTGCAATATTTTTGTGGTTTGACAAAACATGCCAAATCCAGTTGATTCCGTTGACGTGCTTGCTGCCGCCTGAAATAGAGCCAGAAATTAGCAAAAAGGCTGCAGTAGAATACTGATGCAAGTGTCTCGGACGTAGCCAAACACAGATTGCGATGGTTTCACATCCCTGAATGCAGCCATCAGGCTTACACCATTAACTGTAGGAACATCCACTAGCCGCAATAACATTAGAATAATGCTATCATGTGGGAGTGTTACGTTACTCCTGCATAATACTGGCGACAATTAGCACAGCAACAACACACCAATCTTATTTCTCTAGAGTACGCGTACTATTGCGTCAGGATGCTGCAATTATTCTAATACTTTGTGTACATTAGTAGCCGGTGTGACTGTGACGTTACAATCGGCGGCGAGGCCAGGTGTTCGCGATGATGTTTACTGTGACAACTGATATTTTTTATCGCAGCGTAGCTGTGACCACGCAAAATTGTCACTTACCTCCGTTACTGGTTCCTGCCCTTGTTCCTGATCGAATGTGGTAGGCACGGCGTCAATCTTCAGCCGCTTCTCTTTCTGCCGTAGCCCAAGCCGAACTTGCAATACATCTTCATCAAAATAGGCGTCGTCGGCGAAATGACAGGAACAGACGTGTGAAACATTCAATCCTTGGGCCACACCACAGTAGTGGCTGGCGATCGCTGCCTTCCACTTTCGTTTCGTTTCGCCATTGCGATGTCGGTGAAATGTAAGCTCGGCATTCGCGTTATAAGTCTTTCTGCACCCGAGCACGTAGCACCTGTTTCCTGGCTGTGACATCGCACGTCAACGGCGTGAAATCCTAGGCCACACGCCGTGGTTCAAAGTACTTCAAAGCAAACGCGACAAGACAACAAGAAAAAGGGTCAGACGCACGCTCAGACACACACAGAATCTGCGGCGGGAAGGAGCGCCTCCTGATGGTTGGTTTATCCGGGTGACGTCATCCAGTGTCGGCGCCTTGCGGGGATTGCCGTGCGCGCGAACATTTAAAAATCGTTTCTGAGTCAACCAAGTGGATTTGTGCGGAGAAAATTTGCCGGCGTACATTATGAACGACAGGGAACATGACCATAATAGTTCCGGAACACGCTTCCGGATGCGACTATCCCTTTAATCCACTTGGGTAAGGGCCAGCTCTCACATGGCGACGGCCGACGTGACGTCGTTAGCGGGCGGCCGAAGTGGAAGACGCATTTCCGCTGCTCTGTCAGAACACACGATTTTCAATATTCACCACAGTGGCATTCCGTCGTCCACAGAGTCAATATGGGAAGACTCTAGGGAACGGACTTGGCGCGCCGCCAATGGGATTCTCCTATATCCTCGAGCGCGACCGCCCGGGCGCAGCCATCCGTTTAGTCATGGACAGTGTTAGTAGACGAATTTCTGACCCCTAACAACGGCAGAGCTGTTGCGTTTGTTGCCAACCCTGTGCAGTCACGTGGCGGGGCTAACAAACGGGGCAAACGGGTCGCAGGAAGGGACCGAGGGAACGACGTTGCGTTTTGTACGTACGAGCCATTTGGATGCGTGCAGAATTGATCGGTATCACAGGGTAAACGTTGTCATATCAAACGTGAATCATATACGAGGGGTGTTTAAGTCAAACCGGGGCTTTCTGTCGCCTGAGTGTGTATATGGCTCGCGCTACTTCTTTTTCGTCATTTTCACACGCGACAGGCCTCCCCGTTCACCACGTGGTCGGCCAAAGTTTGTGCAAAACAGAAGACACGGGCCGGACAAGATGGCAGACAACGAGGTGAGCGCGCACATCGAACATCGAATTGTCATGAAGTTTCTCGTGAATGAAGGCGTAAAGTCATCTGAATTTCATAGAAGACTTCAGGCTCAGTATGGCCACGATACATTTAGCCGCAGCGAAGCGTTTCAGTGGCATAGCATTTCATTCCTGAGCCTAAACGCGCATCAAAACAGTGGAAGCATCCGGGCTCGCCAGCTCCCAAGAAGTTCCGAAGCACCCCGCCTGCGGGTAAGGTCATGGCCACGGTTTTCTCTGAGAAGGCTGCCGTTGTTCATTTTGATTTTCTGCCCAGTGGTACCATCCTCAATAGTGCATATTACTGCCAGGTTCTTAGGGATGTGCATAAGGCGCTGAAGCAAAAGCTGCCGGGCCTCATCACCAAAGGAGTCGTCGTCCTACAGGACAATGCACGCCCGCATACTGCGCATCTCACGACACGCATCTTACAGGAACTTGGCTGGGAGTTGCTGCCACATCCCACTTACAGTCCAGACCTCGCCCCCAGCGACTTCCATCTCTTCGGGCCACTGAAGGTGTTCCTTGGGGGCCGCCACTTGAGGTGCGACGACGAGGTCGAGAATGCGGTCCGATCATGGCTGCTACGCGCCGGTAAGGATTTCTACGCTGCTGGCACACAAGCCCTCGTGAAACGCTGGGACAAGTGCATTGTGCAGCTGGGGATTACGTTGAAAAATAAAACTAATTTCACACCTGTAAGTTCATTTTACTTTTGCAAAAAATGAAAAGTCCCGGTTTGACTTGAACGCCCCTCGTATTTTATCCGCGAGATTGCCTGCGACACCGCCAACCCTTGCTTTCCAATGACACGGATGAACATGTTTACCGCCAATGACGTGTTGAGGTTGCGTCTGTTTACTTTGCGAGCGAAATCAATAAACCGTTACCCATCGTAACGGATGTATAAGCATGCAAAGATAACAGTATCCAGAGATGAATACCCGCAGTTAACGGCACGAACGGCAGCACACAAGCAAGTGATGTAGAGGGAAACTATAATCACTGCTTATTTGTTTAACAAATACGTACGAGGTTCACGCACACAATACGCCGAATTTAGATAGTAAATGATGAATTTAGAAAAACGAGCACGTCAAGTTTAGCGGAATGAAGCAGCCAACGGAAGGCAACGCCTTCTATGACCAACGGATGGCAGCTCCCTTGTGGTCACGCTTTCTTGAGCGAGCCCCATCCCTCCGCCGTCGTCCAAAGCCATGTCCAAAGCAGACGAACAATCAGGAGGCGTGGCCTTTCCGTGTCACCTTATTGGTCGCCAGTATATCGTTCTCGTCAGCTCTCGCCGACGTCGTGAAAGAAGTTCAGCATGGCAATTTTTTTGGCTCGACCTCTCTTCTCTCCCAAGGCCGGAAATGCGCGTCTAGTTCCGGCGCCCGCTCAAGACGTCGCGTCGGTCGTCGCCAACTGAGAGCTGGCCCTAACGCATTAGCAGCAATATAGCGTGCGTTTTAACAGCGTGGTACAACCCTGACAGAACACACGGCAAAAAATGGAGCAGGGCGGAGAAATGAGTGAACAAGCCCAACAGTAAGAGATCCCCATAGAACCCCTAGTCTGAGATAGTTCACACAGCACTGGGAACAATGCAAATTAAATTTATATTGACGCAAGCAATAAAAATGCGACGTTATCCATTCCAGTCTGCCAGTCGGCGGCCTTCCTGCTTCTCTCGCTCTCTGGTGATGTCCACTTAGTAGTAGTCTGAAACAACTAAAGCAGCTTTCGGTTAAAACTTTTTATTATATATCTATATTTGGTCAATTTATGGGCACTACTTTCTTGGAGAGCTTCACGGGAGTTGACAGGATGGCTCCTTCACCAGCAGTGACAATCCCCCCCAAACAAACATATACGTACCCCCGTGTTTGGTACTTGCCGACAGCAGAGACTACTGTGGGGGATTCTATTTATTTTGGCAGGAAAACAGACTGACGGTGTCTTGGCAAAGGAAACGTACACCGCACGTGGATGATGGGTTAATCTAGACTGCACTGGCGATCACGAACTTCACTTAGCTGCGCTTTCATTGCAAGGAGTGACAGATATGGGCCATTTTTCTGTGGAGAAAACGTAAGACGCTGGCTAGCTGGTTACACACGACGGAAGAAAAACACAGAGACAGAGGAACACGCAACACAGAACGACAAATGCGTGCTCTTCTGCCCTCTGGGTTTTTCTTCCATCATTTTTCTAGGTTGTCGCGTCACGCCTCGAGATATAGACAAAGTCTACCACTTTTATACTTACAGATCGGAAGCGACGAGCCCCTAAGAATGCTCCTATGCTTTTTTTTATAGAAGCGTTAATAAGAATGGCGCTCAAGTGCAAATTTGCAACTCACGCCACACGCCCCGTAACACCCGCGCCCTGATTGGTTCTTAAAGAGTGACGTTTTCTTGTTTTTCCAGAGAGGGAGTGGACCTTTTTCACAGTGCTTCTGCGCATGCTCTGTCACTCCGACGGCGCCGAAGAAGGTTCCCTGCATATTCAATCGATGGCGCCGATATGGCACCAACGGTGCTTTGGCGTACGCGCCGATCGTGTTTCGCTGAATGGACGCTAGGATGCGACGCAAATGTGAAAAAGGTCCATTCCGGCATACTATTAAAATCAGTCGTCCGCTCTTGTCATGTATTCTGCCAGAAACACTCAAAATTCACTATTTTCGCTTCCAAGAGGAACAAATAGAAACTATCGAAATCGAAATCATGTTTTTATGGAACCAAAACGGACCCTTGGAATCTGCGGAGCTCGATTGTAAACGTACGACAAATACGATCGTGTGAAACCGGCCTAAAGAGAACTCGTTCCTTTCACTCTGTCGTAATGAGCAACGTTTACAGGTCAGCAAGTGCCACAAGTGAGGGTATATAGTTCCTCTTCTTGAGCCAGGTGTATAAATCTAGTGATTTGTGATAATGGTATCATTCAGTGTAGTGTTAAGGGGCAAGGTTCTGCTTACGGTGCAAACCTGCAGTCGTGAGAGCACTTTCTATCGCCAGAGGTCCCGTGTCACATACATGTAATACATAACGCTGTTAACCAAGGCGAGGCAATGTTCATAACGTGTACTCGTTTAATTAAATCTGTTTCTTCCACCCATGTCGCAATCGATGTCAGTATACGACAGTTCAGACAGCCGGCTTCCATCAGGGCACCTGAAGTCCAAAAGGATTCGCTTAAGGAAAACGTTCCTTTTGTTCTTGACGATCCAACCATAGTCGCAGCCACGACAAGAAAGGGGGTTTCCTGAAATAGAAAATCTTCTTTAGGTGAGCTGAATGATATTCGCCTGTCTCTTGGGATCCCTGAAAGGTATTGGAAGTGAGACACCCGGCTCCGGCTCCATAAAATAACTGAATGAGTTAAACTAAAAGCAAAATCTGCTATTACTGGCACCAAGCATCGAAATGTCTAACACGTGCAGTGAGTACTGACCCTAAAGATCTCAGAGCTGGCCTCAGACTTGCTCCAGCATACCTCTTCTGTTTCATTGTTACACTGATTGTTTGTAATTCAAGTTTTTCTGTGTTACACCTGTCGCGAATCTATTTTGGACTGAAAAACATACTGAAGTCAATTACAATCCGCGTACACATGATGTGAGCCGGTTGAATTCGATTCCATTAGCGGACGTCTATTCATGACAAAGGGAAATGATAATGGCCGTCGCGAGTGTGGTGGGGTGATTGTCGGCGCGGCTGGAGCATTTGTCCGTCAGTTAGGCTGAAGATCCACAGATCCACGACGTGCGTCCGACATCGGGAAACACCGCGCGTAGAGTATACACTAAGGCGTATTCCTTTGGGAGAGCAGATCTTGCCGCGCGCTGGGTGGGGTTTGAGTGCGTGCTTCCGGCGGGGCCAAACGGTCCAACGGCTTCCCGGGTTTGCTTTGGCCAGTGGGTCAAAAACTACTGTTCTGTGGAGCAAACGTTTTGCCCCCTGCTCCGCCCATGAAACATTCAATGTCCGCCCTGGTTCTGCCAATGGAATACTTTTTAATTGTCCCGTCCAGGGGCAGCTCTGCCAATGAAATGCGCCAAAAGAGTCTGTCGCCTACAGATATTCGCGAGCGTCCGAGAGCATTCTAAGCGCAGCGGACAGAGCGACTGACGCCATGTGGCACTAAAAGTTGCCTGTGAATAGCTGACACAAATTTCTGGGACAATACCCACCACACTAAATTGACTTCTACATTTCACCGATGTCTGGAATGGATTAACTCAGAAACCGTAGACAACAACCCCATCATACATTCGAACAAGCGCTTGTGTTCGACGAATATGGTAGCCAGTGGCGTAGCCAAGGCGGGGGGGCCTGCCACGGATCGACCCACGCGGATCGTGCAAATCTGACGAGAAAATAATATGTGGCGAGACCAGTGTGCCGATCGCGGAAGTTCTTACACCTCATGGCGTCTATCTAAGCAGCACTCCTGAATGGATTTCAAAGTATATGAGCTTTTAAAACTACTTCCAATCTCGTGGCACCACCTCATTGGTCATGACAGCCTACATGTAATCGTATTATGGACGTCCGAATCAATTTTTTGGTTCATCTGCATTTTGCGGTGTGTTGTCGTACAGATCAGAGGGGGGAGACTTTTCGTAGCGAGCCCCCTCCTCCCCTCCCCCCCTACCTTGGAAGTCTGGCTACGCCACTGACCGTAGCATTGGCGCGCGTAACTCATTCTGTGCTCTGTCGCGTTCCATGCGTTTTGGATTTTGTGGTCAGCTCACTACGCCGTCCACCCCACAGGGGTCAATACTACTGGCTGGGAAAAGTGATGACTAACATGAAAAATGAAAACTTCCGATATCCCAGGTAAGGAAATCCAGAGTACCAAGCAAAATCACGCATCAACAAAGTAAGTGTATAACAAAAAGGGATAGAGAGTGAAAAATATACAACTTGATAGAGATCAGTGTGTGAGCCAATCTCATAATGTAAAGGGTTAATGCCAACAATATAAATGGAACTAGTGCAACAGAATACATACGCTCTCGCAATATATACAAAATAAAATAAAATGTTAAGAGGTGACTACATCATGGACGCAACCGGCTAAGACAGACAGTGAAGAAATAAGGTAAGGCAACATGGAATGAGAATATAAACATGAACAGTCTATCTCACCAGCAGTAAGAATCGACCCTGCTTTGACATCGTCCCTGTCCCTCATATTCCGCAGCATGTTCCCCACCAAGGGCACGAAAGCATCTTGAGCCAAAGAGGTCAAATTGTTGCGTTCTAGGCTCAATAGCAGAGGACGAGCTCCTTGGAAGGCAGTTGCATCAATATACGATATTCTGTTATCTGATAGGATAATCTGCGGAGAGATAGAGAGGGGGGGGGCACGACAACGTGATGAACGTGACGATCTCTCCTCTTCTTCCTTTTCTTTACGCGTTGTCCTTACCGTGAGTTCGATGCCGTGTGAAGCTGAGGCCAAAGCGTACGGGCCCAATGTTGCCAGCCTCGTATGTGTCAAGTGAAGCTTTTCGAGCCTGGGCAGTCCCGAAAATGCGTAGCGTCCCACTGAGGTGATCGGGTTGTGTGACAGCGCGAGCGTCCTCAATTGCTGAGCGCGAAAAGCTCGCGGTGGAATGTTGGTCAGCCTGTTTTTGGCCAGGTTGAGGGTACGCAGCTCTGGGTACTCGGACGCCCTAGAAAAGAGCGAACAAAGCGATCTACACTCTCGGCCCTGGTGGTAATGAGGTGAACACTCTACTACACTTCACCACACAAGGCTACCTTGGCTAAGTATCATTCAAGAATGTTAATTGGCTGTTATCTCTCTCGATGATTAGAAAATAGGAGGCGTACTCCTTTTTGTGACGCTTTGCAACTGTGATATTTGAAGTGGTTACGAATAGTACTCTGACCGTCACGCGGTTTCGTGCTAATACCCCTCGTAGTCTGCTGACAACGCGAATGTTACGAAGCATTTTTCATTGGGTATTGCATCAGCCTTGACAATAAGTGTCTCGCATTTTGCCATATCCTACACACGAAAGGGAAAAGTGAAAGGGAACGCCTCCTTGTCGTCACATTGACGTCATACTTATGTCGAGCATACATATCTCCTCGCGGGAATTTCAAACCGTGTGGATCCCAATTAGCTATAATGAAAGTAATAAATTGTATCGTTCAAGTCTACGAACACCGAAGCAGGGATTCGGCAAATTAGAGAATTCGCTACCCACGGCGAAAAAAAAAAAAAAAGAAATTAGAAATTGATGCTTGGAGAGCGAACTACATGGCTCGCTTATCCAGAGTTCAGATATCCGGAAAATTCATTACCCGGACTACATTACTTGGAACGAACCTGCTACATTTGGATTTTGTCTCGGTTATCCGGAATTCGTTGTCCGTATCCTGACAGCAAGTACGGGGAACAATTTCCTAGGAGATAGGTAATTGAAAGTAAATCTGCTATTACTCGCATCAAGCATCGAAATGTCTAACATGTGCAGACTAAATGTCTAACCTAATATCTTCCAGGACCTAGGCCATTCTTATTGGCTTATCCGGAAAAGTGTCAACGTCCTCTGTCCCTGGCATGTGCTGTCTTCGCATTACTCCGGAAAAGGGTAACATCATACGGGGGCATTCTATGCTGTTTGACTACCCTTTCTTCAGGGGTCACTCTCTATTGGTATGTGCGGGCACAAGGTTGAGATGGTAAAAGATAAGCTTAAGAGGTGCTCTGTATGCATCCGGCGACAGAAACTAACACGTGAACGTCAATGTCCAGGCCGTCTGAAAGCATCGCCTGTCTTTTGGCCTATGCCGAAGGCATTTGCAAAAGGACAAAAACATGTGCGCGGGACCAACTTTCTGAGACATTACCCTTCTTTGAATAGCAGGGTGACGCAGCGGGTGCCGTGGCTATAACCAAAATTCTATCACACGCGTGCCTACTAATTTCAAGCAGCTCACTGCGCATGAATTTCTGAAGTAACGATATTTCCCTTGTTTTCTTTTCTTGAGCTATATAGAGGGCTCACAATTTGTTCGGGTTTCCCCGGAAGTTTGCTTGGTCCGGTTATCCGGAAATTCGTTATACGGACGAAAAGGGGACGACTCCCGAGGTGACCTGATAATCGGGACGTGACTGCCCATTAAAGTGGTACTTGCTTTTCGAAAGGGAACGTGTCCAGTGCGTTGCCGAAGAGGCTGAGAGTCAGCAGAGTGTTCCGCGATCCTCCCAGAGAATCGACTACGAAATTGGTGAGGTTTTCATTCATTTCAATGTAGACCTCGACGAACTTGAACCTTCCAAATATGCCGCTGCGAATTTGGCGTATCGGCGTCTTCTGTATCCACAATCCATGGTGCTCGTTTTGGCCGTTGGCTCTAAACGACGCTGCGAGTTCGCGTGCCCTTTTGGCGTTCATACAGTTGATTCCCGACCCGTCACACGTGCAAGGTTCCAGAGCTTCTGCGTCAGGGCAGACATCGCGTTGGGCCTGAGTAAAGCCCACGACGACAAGGAGCATCCACGGCAAGAACTTCATTTTCTGTGTCGTTTCTGTAAGTAGAGTTAATGAGTGGTTAGCTGAATATATTTAAATGGCACTCCATAGCGAACCCTGAGACTGGAGTAGAAACATACAAACACGAAACACCATTCAATATGTGGTTGGCTAGGAGAGTGTTAATCAGGTTCCTCTTGGTTTGAGGCGGCACTGTGCTCTTTCACTCTCTCACACTGGGCGTAAAGGAAAGCCGCTTCTTTGACGATGCACAATAAACCAAATAAAGAAAAAAATGGCTTTCCTTCACGAATTTTTTGCGGACGATCTACCGAACGGATTTTTGTTCTGAAAACGGTTTTTGTATCTGGTGACCGAAGAGATCAGATGTTGTCATTGGAGCAACTTCGTAGCTTTTATAACTAAAAAGTTAATTATTGAAAGTTAATTAAGACATTGCCTTAGGAGTCTGTTAATGCCCCCCTAGGGAGTGCCCTTCAGCATATGCTATATTGCAATTGATTTCATCTCGGAAAAAGTGACTGATATATTTTTTAAAAATCTGTTCACACTTAGCGTGGACACCCTGTATGTAGTCTCCAGACCCACAGCACACCTATACAACAACAACGTGTTCCTGTACCGACGCCCTGGATGTACTGAATCACCTGGAAGCATCTCTTGTAAGTCATTTACCGCGGACAGCAACAGGCAGAAGCCCGGCTTTTTATCGCGGACATTTGTAACCTCAAGAAAGACGCTAGAAGCGAGTGCGGGACTCGGTAGCATGCTAACTTCTCCTTCTATTTTCTTTGCAAAAAACGTAGTGGAAAATCACTCACCTTGTTTAATGTCACAATGTCCAGCTGCTCAAGAGATTATCTCATGGAACGGCCACTTATATACCTATACACACCTTCACACTCCTATTCATTTGAAGTGTACGTGACACTCGATGACGAAGTCTTATTGTATGAGCAAGCAGCATCAGCTTATCTACAAATATGGATAGAATGAGAGCGAAATAGAGTTGTACTGTTGACTCTACAAGATGAGCCACAGAAGATTGTGTTCGTCCTTCGATAAAACAATGATTCGCCTTACCGGCGTGTATTGCCTGAAAACGTCATCCACTTAGAACGAGATAATGCGGTCTATTGCTCATGATGAAAGACAACACGATGAGACGTATTGTGCACTCAGTATATCAGATTTTGGTACATTAGTTGACACATATACCACGAATGTGACAATAGGCTATGGACCTGTTGCACTAAAGTTTCGCCCTTTTGCACTAAAATTATCCTCCTCTATTGTATAGAGTGCATTTACTAAACGGTCCCTGCTTTACCGCAGTACCGGCAACGTCATTTCTTTGACTGTTGACTCTACAAGATGAGCCACAGAAGATTGTGTTCGTTCTTCGATAAGACAATGATTCGCCTTACCGGCGTGTATTGCCTGAAAACGTCATCCACTTAAAACGAGATAATGCGGTCTATTGCTCATGATGAAAGACAACACGATGAGACGTATTGTGCACTCAGTATATCAGATTTTGGTACTTTAGTTGACACATATACCACGAATGTGACAATAGGCTATGGACCTGTTGCACTAAAGTTTCGTTTTTTTGCACTAAAATTATCCTCCTCTATTGTATAGAGTGCATTTACTAAACGGTCCCTGCTTTACCGCAGTACCGGCAACGTCATTTCTTTTGTGGAAATCCTTGCGCCACGATTTTTCAGAGCCGAAGCGCAGGTGATACATGCCTATGTACGGAAAAAACTCCGGCTACACGACCACAAATGGCGCTGCAGAATACTGGCCCGGTTGCCCTCAAACCAACTCTCAAGCTTACTCAAAGTTACTCCCAAACCACCGGTCTCCGTGAGCTCCCTAACCTCGTTCCCTGCGACGACGCAACAGGGGTAGACTGCCGAAATTGCTATTCCCATTGGAATGAATAGTAGTGGCCGCCGTCTTTAATGGGTACGACTGGCGATACCGTAACCTTGTCATGCGGTAAACCTCTGGGTAGCGTATCAACGTTCGAAAGTTCAAGGGAAAAGAAGATTGCTTGCTTCCGCGTGCGATATATGCATAGTTCACGTGAGGATGGCCGATGAGATGTCAATGAAAAAAACGGCTAGGAAGCAAGCGAGCTGGTGAAGATGATGCATAATGTAAAACCCCGAGACTAGGGAACACGAAAGGACAGACACAAACACGAACTTCAACAAACCAAATTGAGACTTCGTCGATGAAACTGAAAAGGTTAGCCAGCTGTAGGGATCGAACCCACATCTTCTGGATTACCGGTCCAGGGCTCTACCATCTTTCATCGTTGATTTCTTAGGCAATTTGAGGCTTTGTTTGTATCTGTCCCTTCTATGTTGTTCCAGCCTCAGAACATCAGTTTCTCTCTTGTTGAGACTTCGTGTTTGTGTCTGTCCTTTCGTGTTCCCTAGTCTCGGGGTTTCACATTATGCGACGAGATGTGTTTGCTACAGCGGTTCCCGAGCGGTACAAAATGACCGAGCACGATATGAACACGAAAATGAACGAAAACATGGGCGTCCCAGAAAACACGTGTCATTGAATTATCATAAAAAACCTACACCACCTAGAGTCATGCCGTCAATGGCATTTGTTCTCATTGGGTTTTTGCCACCTCCTCATGTGAATGTCGTGTAATGTAAGTTTAATTATGTAAATTTTTGCGAGCTTAAGTCGGAAATGTGCCTATAGTAAAGGTCACTTTTTTACCCCACCAATGTGAAGAGCGTGTCTAATTTACTCAAATTGATGATAATTGACAGGAATATTCAGGAGCTATATGCCCGCTGTATCTGGTCTCCACCGTTCCGCTCTCCAGTCGTCAGTTAACGAATTTCCGGATAGACCAGTATTTCTTGAACCGCATACCTGGAGCTTTGCCCGAGTGAACTCGTTCGTGTTTTTGTTTTCTTTCTTTCTTTTTTTTTTTTTTTTTTTTTTTTTTTTTTTTACTAAATATACCGATTTGCATGAAGTTGGACTTTCTATACACGAATATTTGAGCTTTGCGACGGATGACGAGCTACACTCACCAATGTGAGCCACATAGTATCCAGGAATAAGGGAGGAACTAAATCGAGCAGGGTCCCTACACTCAGGTCTCTCGTTCTCGATCTTGGCGACCAGCACATAAGCTTAGAAATTCAAACGCATAATGTCTTGTGCTGCATACGTGATATCGATACCACAAGGTCAGGGCCGGCTATAGAGAGGCGGGGGGGGGGGGGGGGGGCGAGTAAGGCGACCGCCTTAGGCCCCGCGCACGAAGCCCTTAACCAGGGATTACTTTTTTTTAAATATCAAGTATGCACTTAATCGTGTGAAACAGGCCCCGCGATGTGCCTTTTGCCTCAGGCCCCGCACACCCCTAGCACCGGCCCTGCACAAGGCATCTGGACAGAAAGAGGAAACATATTTTTTTTTTTTCGTTACTGGCTTTAGCCGTTACTGGCTTTATTACTTTCCCATATCTGTTTCTGGTTCAGTCTCGGGTATCACCATTGTTGATTTCGTTTCCATTTCCGTTTTCAGTACTCCCGTTTATTTCCCTTGTTCTCTTTTCTTCTTCTTTGTGTGTGCGTTTTTAGCTTTGAGGCCGGCACACAACTTAAAGGGGCACTAAAATGCAAAAACAACTTGCTCTCAAATGAAAGTCCGTGTTTCAATTAGTATATAATGCAAGGAAAATTAGTTCACAGAGCTCTACGGTTTACAAGAAAAACACAATAAAAACGGAGCCGTCTTTGGCGGCAACGAATGGGATCCCCAGGAAGCGAAGATTGGCGGTACCCAATGAGACAGCAGAAGCGTGTGCATGCCTATATCGTGGGCATGTTGATTTGGAACGGGTCCGATCGTAGTGTTCCGCATATGAGCGGCATGACGCTCACTGCTGCATTGTTCCATGCAGATTCACTGAATTGTGGCCCACAACAGTTCTCGCGAATGTTCCATTGACAACATTTATCTTCACGTCCTTAGGTACAGCGACGCCAGTCTAGCCACAAGTCTGCTTCGCAACGCGCACTATGTTTTTCACCGGGACTGTTCCATGGCGTGGCACGCGCGTACACGCGCAGCATGGACTAAAAACACCGATGCACGAGCTGAAACCACGTTCACTGCTTAGCGCCGAAGCAAGAAAGAGTCCGGTATAATTTCGATTGTAGCTCCTTAACGGAATCGAGTTTTAAAATAGGATAGCAAGTACGAAATTAACGTAGCGTCTAACGTAAGTTGAAGTGAACATGTTTTTGCATTTTAGTGCCCCTTTAAAGGGACGGTTGCATCCAGAAACCCATCTATGAAACCGATACATACTACTTCGTTCCACATCGGCCGACAATCTACCCGGCGACATGACGTCATTCCCTACGCGGAGGAGTGAGATACGCTGCTATGCAAGTAGGTCAGCCTTTCGCGCAGTCCCTCACCTTTACCAGCTCTCATGGCTCTGTGTGGTTTGCGTGCTGGCCATGTCGCGTCGAGACTGGGAGGTACACGGGTTCGAATCCCGGTGCAGGCTGTGCTGTCTGGGGGTTTTTCCTGGGTTTTCGTCAGACGCTGTCAGACATATATGTCGGCACATTTCTCTTAGAAGTGGGCCCAGGACGCAGAGCTGGAATGCGATACTCTGTACCCCTATATAGTGACTCCAACCATATCAACATGGTTCTCATGAATGTTACTCAAGCTTGCGTATGGTAACTACTTGTATGAATTTTCTGTTTGCAATATACTAATATGCTCCAGTTTGATAGTTCGTTTTAACTTTACTACCAGAGTTAATCTTATTTTGCTTCATTAAATTTATCAACCTGATATGGTGAAGGATTGTAATAATTTAAGCCCTGCAGAACCCGAATTATTACCATAAATTATTTTAGTTTCCATTTCAGGTGTGTCATATCCGTGTCGGTTACCTTTACCTGCTAAATTTCCTGGAGAATACAGTTTTCGTTACCTTTCCCTGCTTGTGTGCCATTCATGTGTCACCTTTAGGTGGTGACAATCGCATTACAATACTCGCAACTCCCATCACTAATGCTTTACATAATTTTTATTTAGGATTTCTCACGAAATAAGCAGCAAGCACTGCAATATTTTAGGACCTAATAGAGCTACACAATACCCCTACAATTTCTGCATTGTGCCAATGACATCTCATGAAGCTCATGAGGGTCTATTATATATATCTCCGCTTTTGCAATTTCATTCCCTTAAATAAAAGCGCATTCAGCCTCAGCCTTTAGGATGCCGTGCAGTCGCAATATTCCGTCTGTAAACTTTTTTGCTTGGTTATTAAGAATGTTCCGAAATAGCCCATACGTTTTAGAAATCCACATTTCCCATATGTGACACTGTTTCAAAGAAGCACAGTAATACTTGATTGCCACTCTTCCAAGAATAATCGAAGCACTCTCCACAAGAAAATCTCACTTTGGGCCCTCCAGTGGCCCATGGGGGACAAAGTGGCCCAAACAAGTCACAGCTCCCTATTGGTGCCTCGCAGAATTACATCAGGCTGGAGACGTATGTTTCCAAGGGTACTCCTGTACAGCAGTCTCTCATACATCCTTGGGTTGTCTCCACCACAATGCACATTGACGTTGCCTGTTGGGCACGTTTGCCCAATTCTAGTACAGCCGTGAAGCCTTCGTGAATCTCCGGACACGACAAAATTTTCAACATATTAAACACAATCCGACGAGTCTTAAAATTAACATCATGGCAATTGATTTCTTTCACTCTTAAAATTAACTTTACGAGGCTCCCCCGAGGTAGAAAATTTAAAAAAGAAAAAAAAAAGATGAAGGCACAGAGCTTCAGAAAGAACAACACAGCCAAGAAGTAAAACTGCGATGGACAGGAGCAGACAACTGCAGGTTACAATGTAGCCGAAACATTTGCGGCATGTCCCGTATCTTCTGTTTCCCCCCCAAACTGTAGAACATCTAAGGCGTAGCACACGCTCTGGTTGAACACCACGCGCGAGTGAGTGTCTGGAAAAATAGTGCTGGCCGCAGAAGGCAGGATGCTGGCATGGCACGTGCTACTATGGGGATCCATGCGGGTTTCGCACGCGTAAAGAGTCCAACTACACGACGGAGACGCCGATCACGCCGCTCCTACGGACACAGGGGAGCTGGGTGAGAGTGCGACATTTGGAATGTGACTTCTGCTTAGCGTATCCTGGATGAGCACTTCGACCATGTTCTGATCCTCCTGAGGAAAGAATAAGGTGCAACCTCAGTAAAATGTGTCACTGCTTACTATGTACAGCTCCAGTCAACCTTAATAACACTGGGGAAAAAAAAATCAGTCTCATTTCTGAGCGCGATGACGGTCACCCTGGGGGCACTGGGTCAATGTTAAGTGAACAAAATCCTCGCGTTAAACAAACACAATAATTCTGTTCGACTCAGATTTCCTCAGGGTCCCAAGGGTTGCTGTAATCACGCTCGGGAACGAGACCATATTTTTTTCCCCGTTATTAAGGTTGACGGGAGCTGTACTACTGTTTCAAATACGTCGTCTGACGTATCATGAAATTAAAGCGTGTGGTATTCTAATGTGAGAAAAAGCCCACTATTTCTTTCTTTTTTTTTACAACTAAATTCTGCAGATTCGTAAATCCCACCTCGCGGAAATGTCAGTTTTCCAGTCCAGAAAAGCTATGGGCGTTAGACATGTGATACTGCAGCGTAGGGTTTCTACTGCCTACAACTACTTGTTTATTCGCATTACAAATCAAGCACTGAAATGCACTGGCTTTTGTGGGAACACGCACGTGCAACAGAAATAATCCATCAAACAGAAGCTCGCTATATAATGGCTCAACTGCGTGATGGTACCTACTCCCTCCCAGTCTGCAGATATGAGGATGTACGCTGCATTTTTTGCTTGGAAGAATTGTTTTGTTCTCAGAAGTGCACTATTTTACCTCAACATTTGAATTTCCGTACCTTGTTGATGAAGCCAAAATGAACCAGCTCCATGGCTAGTACTGTTGGTGTGTCTTTTAACGAAAGTTCACACGTTAGCTGCCTGTTCATTTTATCATCCATCCGAAGTAGCAATGTCATCTGGAAAACAAAACAAGGCACAAAAAGAGTTCACTCAATGACCAGTAACAACAAGCGTGGGAAAACAGAGATGGCAACGCAGCAACACACCACAAAACTCTGCGACTCCTCTTGCTGCTTGATGTTGCACATCATGTTGATGATACGGCGCGTCTCCGCATCAAACTGCTCCGGCGAAGCCGACTGCACCGATTCGGAAACCTCGGGAGACGTGGCACGTGGCCGTACTATGGGTTGATGCGACATCACGAATGCAGTGAGGGGATATATTCCATTCCTGTAGAATACAGTTTAGATTACATTACGTTGGAGACTAAAGTTGCCCGCATCGTTGCAGCACCTGACGTCCTCGAGCAGCTTCTCAAGTTCCAACTTAGGCACTTCATTCTTGCGTATCTTGACACCTGGCCTGTCATCTTTATGCGTTATCTCCGCTATAATGTCCGCTTGACTGTAGCGAGACAGCACAGCTTCATCCGTGAGCTGATCTGGGTGGTATGCTGCAAAAGCCTATCCATGAAATTTGACGGCTGCTGACAGGCAAGTGGCATCATGCATGTGGTACGGCAGCACCAAATCCCCACGGTGCACTTAAGTACAAGAAAAGCTCCACTATTCCAGTAGTTTACAGTGCTTGTACCCATGTCACATGAAAAGAATACTATGTATACTGGAAATGTAACTTAAGCTCAGCACGCACACCATGAGAACAAAACACAAGAACAACACAGGCCAAGGAGCTTGTCCTGTGTCGTTCTTGGAGTTTCGTTCTCTTGGTACGCACGCCAAGTTTAAGTCCTAGCCATCTAGCCCAGCATGCAGCTCTCTTGGAAATGTAACACTCTCTTCACCACTTTACGTTACAGTACAGCTATGTGAGTACAGTGGTGGACAAAAGACGTTATAATGGCACACAAAGTCTCCTGCAGAACAGTATATGACATACTATTTCAACTCTATAGAGAACGCGCATAATGTCACTTCGAAGTACAAGATATCATGGATTCACTAGTGACTCAAGACACTCTGCTATCACTGTATATAACAATGTTCTACAGTGGGCACAATAATAATAATGGGCACAAGGGGGTGTTGTAGGAAACTAGCCCAGAGTTCTGGGTGACAAAGAACAAGTTGACCAAAAAAAAAAGTACATGCGCTTAAATATACATGCAAGACAATGCAGTGCCAGCTTACATGCACTCTTGACGATGACGTGTGCTGCAAGCACTTGGAGTGCATGTACTTCAAAAATGACTGGGTGAAACAGCAGTTCCCGCGCTGTCGGCCGTTCCTGAGGGTTTTTCTTCAAGCACTTCCGAATGAAGTCCTGAGAATGAGAGCAGCGACCATGTCAACAACGTACGTTACGGCAGTTATACATGTTATGTATTTTTGTCAAAGCAGGTAAGCAGTTATAGGGACTGTGCGACACCTACAGGGGGCGCGCTGCTCCGTCGCGACAGCGCCGCCAGTGGCGGTCTTGGACGTATCCGACGTGATACCACGCCGCCCGTTCTATGCATTCTCAAGTGGAACCGTAGCTTGCGTGGCGACCTCCGTAATTAGAATGGCTAATTTTCGAAGTGTAAATAATGTGGAACCTTTCTGGGGCGCGAACGAAGAGAATGGAGACAAACTGCACAGAAGCAACCACCGTATTTATAATGCATCTAACAGTACGGAAGGAGAACAGCCACTCGCGTGAGTCACGTCTGCGCGGTCAAAACACCTGTAAGTGATAGGTCGAGAGGATGGTTATTTGACTCCTCACAAAATGGCTTGCTAGCGAAGGTTATATACGTGTATTCCTCTGACTCCAGCCATTTGTAATATCATGTTTTTGACTGAGTCTTGTATTCCTTTCGTCGTCTTTGCACACACATAGCTTCGTCACTGAAATTTACATCGTGCGTCCGTTTTATCCATACAAATAAACATGTGGGGTCACAACTTATTGCCTGAACTTGTACTGCAGTTTTTCCAGTATCTTCAGATACAATAACTCTAAAGAGATCCTCAAAGAAGAAAGTATATGAGTTTTTACCTCGGCTACCGCCGTAAGCTTGCGGGACGACAGCTGTGAAATGGTCGGTGAGTAAATACTAAACCTTTTGGACAACGTAGAACTTCTGTTCTCACTGTGAGACTCGTCATACCGAGAGCAATATCGGCTCTGGGCACTGGCGATGAAACACCTCAATCATTATCTCGAAATAGGTTGCCGTTTGGTCGGTGCATTTGACGGTGATACAGTATCCAGCGGCGTTTCACCGTCACGAAAGTGGCAACTGTAAATCATTGATCATTTTGCAGGTACTCATTCAGTTTCATTGAAACTAGAACAAAAGAAATAGAATATATTCGCTCATGTTGTGCACACCTCATGCAATGGCCCAACGCGCGTCACAAACGCTATTCGCTGCGAGTCTAGTGACCTCGGTGGTATTGGAAGCGTAGAAATCACAAGAAATTAAGCATCTGGTCCCTAATGAAGAGTTCTTTTAGGTGCTGGCACAGTTAGCGATGCTGTGGCAAAAAAAGATACCCGCACTTCACATGTAAACAAAGCTGGCTACCCGGTGGCTATCACGCAAGGTACTTTCTCCGGAGGCCGCATCGCGGCGCCACCAGTTTGTCGCACAGTCCCTATTGAGAAATACTATTGCCTGAAGATATGCCCAGAAGTTGCTGAAACACCAATGTAATTAGGTACACATAACATTCTCACAGCATTTGCAAAGAACAGAGAATTTTCACAATTTTTACTGTTCGCACATGGTAATTCAGCAGACCTTGAAACAGTCTGGTTTGTTAAAGATTAGTAGTAAAAATAACGTTCTCGTCCGCATATATTTGTGAAAATATACTCCAAAAGCCAGGTAACGACGTTATGGTGTAAAATCCTTTACTGCACTGGCCTTACACAACAAAATACAAAATAAAAAGTTTACACTTTTTTTATTTTGTTGTGTCAACCTGGTGCAGTAAACAAATTTACACTATGGCATACATTTATGGATAATTTAAGGGGTTTCAGCATTTGAGTAACCAAGCACATGATGCACGGCAAAAGTAAAAACAATGAGGCATTCTCCTTTGCCTCAACAGTGCACTGATCTTCTTTATTAACAGACACTTCAATATCAAAACATCTCATTGTACCAGTTAAACTAGGGCCAATGACTATGTACATAGTCACAGTTTGATCGACAAAACAGCACACCAGGTGTTGTGGGGGCCTAACCACCTTAACGCTATTACAACATTCCTTAACATTTTATCCTATGCTCTTGCCTACTGACTAAGTTCATAGGCGGTCCATGCCTTCCCTCTTCTGGGGATGCAGCAGTGACGCACTCATGCAACACAGTCTGCTGCTGTCTGCAACTTTTCAGGTCCAATCAGCTTGAAGCAATCACTCCCAGTAAACCACAAACGTCTATTAGTCATACCAAAAAGATCCAAACATCTAAGACATTTGGGATGTCTAGTAGACATTCGGACATGTCCAGATAATGTGGAATGGATGTACTATGGATCGTCGGAAGCTCATCCATAACTGTATAAATGGATATCCTCTGGATGTAACAGCAGGACATTTGTCACATCTGGTGGACGTGCTTGTGAGGCACTGCGACGTCTAATATAAGTCCAATCGATGTTCCTACCAGATTAACATATACGATAATATAGACGTACATTTACGAAAGGTTGTTTCGACTATCAATTCAATAGCAACTTTTACGTAAAGCGCTAGAAGAAAGCGAATCTATCTTGCGAGAACGTGAGAAATTGGAGAACAAGTAAAAGCAAGTTTTTCTATTTGTTCGCGCCCTGCTCTCTGCAAAGTATCTACATGGCACTCTTCGACGAACACAGGAAACCTGTCAGTTTGACAGCTTCACTCAGTAGGTAACCTCATCATAGACAATAGCCTGAATTCCAAACACAATATTTGTTAGCAAGGAATATCAGAAATGTTAGCAGGCAGTTTGGCTCCTTGCAGACGTACGAATTAATTGCCGAAACACACCTTCGTCACCGTTACAAACGTTTTCGGCCCCACTACACTTAACAGACATCCCGCAACTATTGGTATTTTAGTATATGTTCCATCCAGTACGCCAATAGAGGCTACTGAGAAATGCCCAAGCTGTGTCGGGTGGGGTACAGCCACGGCTACGGCATTTGCGCTGTTCATGCACACAAAATAGCTGAAAAAGTAGATTTGCAATCCGGTCTATATCTTGTCGTATGTTAATCCGGTAGGAACATCGATAGGACGTATATTAGACGTCGCAATGCCTCACAAGCATGTCCACTGCACATGCAAATGTCCAGCTGTTACATCCAGAAGATATCCATCTATACAGTTATGGATGAGCTTCCGACGATCCATAGTACATCCATTCCACGTTAGGTGGACATATCCGGCTGTCTACTAGATTTCCTAAATATCCATGGTGTATCATCCTCTAGATGTCCATTAGATGTGTGTGGTTAACTGGGTTGTTGCATGAGCAAGGTAAATGGCGCTGATTAAACCATAAGTATGTATTAACAAATTAATGATCATACATATATTTTGATTAGCTGTGCTGTCATGCAAAAGATGTTTGTAAAGAAACGCGTACCTTCTGTTGTATATTTTCCAAGGACTCTATTGTCTTGTTCACTACATCTTCTGTGATCTGTGTTCCAGAATCACCATTACCAGGAATTTCCAAAGCTGCCATCTGTTAGAAAATAACACCAGTTTGTGTTCAAACAGCTCAACAGTTATAGCAGCTCATACACAGGGTTCTTCGTTGCTGGGCTTTTAGTTTAGGGGCAAACAGGGAGGCCAACGTTGGGGGTGAAAACATGCACCCTATATTTCAAACTTTCAAAAGCAAGCCTTCCTGGAGGCCTTTCTGGACTCTGAATGTTGTCCAGTCAGGAATGATGGGTGAGGCCGGTGGGCTCGTCAAGCTGCACCTTACAGCTTTATGCCCCACCCATCACTGAACGGGAAATAAAACAACTAGTGTGAATTGAAAGTGAATTGAATCGAATTTCCACGAGTGGACAGAACTAACAACAAATACAGGATATGGCTTTGAGATGCAGCATGATGCAATTACAGAATACATAACATGCAGAGCCATGAGAAAACATAGCTGCAGAGCCCAGAACCCAGATCTGTAACCTGGCAATATTCTGTAATATAAATTAAAAGCATCAATTCTTATGTGATTTGCCACAAGCTCGCATGCAAAGGCTAATAACTACATCTGTTTGAAATCCCAGCCTACTGGAAAAAAAGATACTCTCTTCAAGCGCTATCATGTGGCATTTGGAGCGTTCCAACCTAAAAACTGATTACAGCGCTTGCTATGTGAGAGTTTAAAACTGGGGCCCAGGACTTCACCTCCACACAGTTTCTCTCACATTCTTCGTTACATACATGATCACGTCATTTACGTGCATTCAGAGCATTCCCATAACCATGGTAGGCCTGATGACTTTTCTGCAGTGGTCCTTGCAGGTGCCAACATGCTCGTGAACGTTTCTTTGTGATTCATGGCTTAATGTCACGAGACAGCTATGATCAAGAGCAACGTCACAGTGGTCAAACGGAACAAGACGTCGTGCATAAGCAACTTGTACCCCGCCACCCAGTTGCTGGCATCCTCGACCAGGACTGAATTCACAACCTTGGGATCAGTTGGCAAGCTCATGAATGTGTACAGCAACGGCGCTACGATAGCAGATATTCATAGTGATGTTCCTGTTCCTGTGGAGTGAAGCAGACATGCACTGATAGTTGTCGAAGCCACTTGGAATCTGAATAAAGACTCTGGGGGAAAGCAGGCTTTCAGGAAGAAGTCAGGTTTAACCCAAAAACGAAGAACTCCATTCATACAACAAATTTCTTACTTCCAGAGCGCACATTCCAAAGGAATAGATGTCAGCTGCGGGGGTAACCATGGAGACTGTAAAAAGAAATTTGACGTTTTACTACTACAGGATTAAGAAAGTAATGCCAGCGTCGAGCCACATAGCAAAAGAAATCGTGCATGCAATAGACGAAGCTATAAAGTAAGAGATGTACTCATCAGCATGAAAGTTTATGAAACTGTGTCAGCATGAAATTGACTGCAAGCAATGTGGAAAAAAATTGAAAAAGGCGTGTCTAGCGTGCCAAAATCTGCAGCATGCGTGGCTTCCGAAAAATACTATCTTATTTATGACTCTACTCGTCGAATTTGTGCACAATGTGCTGTCTATCTACTATCTGTCTTTCAAAGATTTTTCAATTTTGGAATACTGTATCAGGTCAGTTTTTGGCACGTGGCTTCGTTTAGCAATATCACATGCAGTTTCACTGCCCCAAGTTTTCTATTACAAGTCTTACACTGTAGCATCCGTCTAACTCAAAGGCACACTGTAGTTATGAGTGTTCTGACAAACATTTTGCAAGCTTCACATTATGGAAACCAATAACTACATGTGCAGAATCACGAGAATTATGATGCAGATAGCACTGGAGAAAAAATGGCGCCGAGCTAGCACATACAAAGCAAAGTAAGGTCCATGTGTATACCAGGCTGATGCAGACAGCAGTCGCTTTTGCACAGGATAGACAACAACACAGTTGAGCACAGAGGAGGAGGAGAGAAGAAAGAGAGAGAGAGAGGTGAGACACGTACATGACTTACTTCCGTATTCGGGGGCAATGAAGTGGACATTCTTTATGTTCTCCCGAAAAGTTTTCACGTGGTGGTTGATAGCGTCAGGTGCCACTGCAAGCGTTGCATATTTAGTGTGGGTCATGTCACAAGCAACCTCAATGTACCAATGATGAAACTGTTGCATGTAAACTATCATCCACCACCAGGGTTGTAAAAAGGTGAAGGCATAGAACGGAGATATATCATTACAGTTGGGTACACTGTAAGTGCTTCAAGGCTAGAACAGAAGTGTAACCCAGTAACGACTGCCAATCGTTAATGAAATTCTGTAAATTCCTCAAACATAATAGCTATGCATGATACATTGAAGCTTACCATGCTTTTATTGAGTACTTTAAATATGTCAATTTACTTTACAACCCCGGGAACAAGTAGTCGATACATTATTTTTCCTGTAAGTATTAGCATTAAAAGCTGCCTTAAAAACTGATGCATTTATGTAATACTGCTACATAATTAGTATATTATTTGTAACGATGATTATGCAGATTACAACTCATGAGGTACTGAATGGAAGGTGATGACAATATAATGGGATGAAACGAATATGAAAGAATAACAGAAGCAAGTCAAATGCTGATGCTGCAATGTTCTTCACTAGACTGCACATGTAATAAGGCACACAGGAAAAGAAAGACGCAGAATTTGCAGTACAGTTTAACCTTCATGTAACAGAGTCATAAAACAGCTTGTTTAAAGCACGCACTTTAGATCGCCGCTTTAAGGAGCGCATCCTGTCAAAGGCTTAGCAGAATTGAGGCATCATTACTACAGATACATTGAACAGTGAATTGTTAATAGGAATTATACAATAAAATTTTGTGAAATCATCGCCTAGATGCAGAAGCAGTAAAAAAAAAACTTTCAATGTAACAGGGATTTGCTTTTAGCAATTTCATGAAAAAATATTGGCTTCCGCATAAACAACCCAAGATTGAATGCTTCCGTTAGGCAAAAAAAAAAATTATCAATGTAACACATATTTGATTTGACGGAAATGTACACAGGGAATTTGATGTTGCCACTTTGGTGAGGACAAATTTCAGGGATCTTCCCTTACGCTCCAGCTCCCTAATGCTCCCATAGTCGACCACACTCGACCTGCTACAGCATTTATTTTTTTCCAAAGTTAAGCAATTCACTGAACAAAGCTTACTCCTTCAACAATTGTTTCCCTGGCCAGCTCTGCGCTTCTTTAATTTCATTCATTGTGCTTCAAATGCTCAGAGAGGCACAGAAGGCAGTCAGAACACAAGTTTGCATGCCCACACAGCGTTCAGGTGTGATGTAGCGTTCTAGGCCCACAGAAAACTTGGTCACTCTGATATTTGTTGCATCAAGGTTAAACTGCAGTAGTTCGGCCAATTGAGGAGCTGCATAAAAGGAACTGCAAATAGGCATACTCACCAGAACCTATCTTGATAAGGCCATTATGCTGGATGAATATCGTATCGCATGTCATATTTCCATGCAAGATTGGAGGGGAACAAGAGTGCAGATAGCTGTGGTAGGAGATATAGTACAAAATTATTTCAAGATATTGATCCCATCTAGATCTTAACAGTGCTACTGGTCCACCATTAAATTTGACACTCTTTCTGCTATCAAAGCTGTAGTTCTTGACCGTTTTCGATGTTTGGAATGGGCAACTGCGTTATATTTAAACACGAGAAAAGATACTTCTCGAACAAAACATTTCGTCCTACAACAACGACTGTAAAAATGGCTAAGAAGCAAGCGAGCTGGTGAAGATGATGCATAAAGTAAAAACCACCGATACTAGGGAACACGAACTGTCCTTTCGTGTTCCCTAGTCTCGGGGTTTTTTACATTATACAATGACTGCTTCTGACCAGGCTTAAGAGGTCGTAACTTTTTCCCCATGTGCCCATGTTTAAAAAAGGTTAATGCTGTATAAACATGCGGCACTGTAGAAGACCTCGTCCAGTTTATCTTGTTATTTGTGTACAGAGGTTCAATTATGCACTAAACCAAAGCAGAACATGTTTGTAGGCACAAGTGAAACGGCCTATAAACAAATTTTTCATTTAAAATTACACTTTCGGATCACATCAAGATGCTTGTTTATACGTACATTTATGCTCTCTGTGATGGCACAAAAGCGATATACTATAATTTGCCATTCTGAAGTTATTTTCAGAATTGGCTTTGTCACCGCTTTTAACAAACACCTTCAAATACCAACCTTAAAGCTGACAGAATCTGGTTGCACCACCTCTTCCATGCCTGAAAGCACGAAATATCACTCAATCAGATTCCAATACATGGTCAACGTCTACAATCTCAAATTAAGTTATTGGTTTACCTGTAGGGGCAGTTTGATGACGTTCCTTTTGGTTTTCTTGAGGAACTGCTTCAAAGAGCCACTAGACATGTACTCGGTGATGAAGATCACTCTCGGTTTTTCTGAGTCCTTGTCCATCCAGTACTTGTGAATTTTTACTATGTTTGGGTGTTCTAGCTGAGCGAGGCTGTCAAAGACCTCACGGATTTTTTCCTGAAAATTAATGAACGAACTGTTAATCGTAGCTCGTAAAAACGCAAAACCGAAGGACAAAGCGCATGATCTCAGAGCAGATACCTCTTTAGCCTTGAAATTTTTCCGTTCGGAAAACTTCACTTCATTCCACACAACTTCCACACCTTCATCAGTGTCCATCGCAAGATACGCTGCATCAATTCCGGGTATGTCGCGTTGCTGCACCTACAACGTCATTTTTCGTCATGTACACATACATTGGTACTCCTTATCCCACCACATTCCCTGAACGAATCCCTCTTGCCTCGCAATCCAAAAACAAACATGAACACCCGAACCGTGAAATGACGTTAGCGAGACGAACAAGCATGGCCTATGGACTCTATCGCACTTGAAACCGCAACCCGAACTCAGATGTTGCTATGTGTGGTTGGCCAGCATGCATGAACCACACGAATGCACACAGGAGAGACATAGCAGAAACTAGTACGGAATGGGCGTCATACCTCTTCACGCCTCTTAAGCCATCGGCCACATGGACTTTCTTCTAAAATTTCACATTCGTCTTCGGAGTCGTCACCGCTACCTCGTTGTTCATTCGACTCTTTCGTACCTTTACCGTCCTTGTTGTCGGTCATTGTGAAAGACGAAGGTTGATTCGCCGCTATATAGCGTACATCCACACAAACATCTCCCTCACAAGGCGAAAACGCGAAAAGCTACGACGGAAACGGACGAATAACTCAGATTTCATAAACAACCATGCAACGACGAACGAACTGAATGCCAAACGCCAAGCGCCAAGCGATCTCAGCGCCATCGATGGCGTCTGCTGTCAGTTTATGGCACTATTATTCGCTCTATAAGGCATACTAATTTTGTTTTATTAGAAAGTGTAGTGGTAGCATAGTTTACATATACAATATTTTTAACATTGCTGGACTATGACTCACCACACTGAGTCATCATGGCCGCAGCACTCTCCAGCTTGTTCTTCGAGTTTCGTTTTCGAATCCACCGCGCATTAAAGCCGTGGAAGTAAAAACGGACTGGGAATACGAGTGGCTGCAGCCTCCCAAAGCACATTAATTATTATATTATAAAGAACGTTCATTTTGAAAATTACAGAAACAGCCTTGCCGGGTGTCGCGTCGTTATCATGCATAAACGGTCATCAATCTTCGCAGATTGGCACTCTGCCTGCGACAGACACTACACCCATAAAGCCAGGGAACAGACATTGCGATCCTCGGCCAACTTCACATTGGACCGCACAAGTCAGCACACTTCGAACAGGAATCGTAATGCGGCATGCGGTATAATGCGTGCGCCATATATGTTTGAAACCTTTTTGAATTGACCGCTACTGTTGAGCTTTCTCATTGCCTTGGCAGACGGCAGCACAGGTCTTTCTGGTAAGCTCACGGGAAGTGGTGGTAGGGGTGATTGCGGTCGACCGGCTTGCACGACAACACCGAAACCGAAACTACAACGATAAGCCAAATCGAGCCGCTCAGCGTGGCTGCTGCGACCGCCAGCTAATTGATCCCCATTTCCTTCCTTCAGTCCAGACGGTTGTATAAATTCGCATGTGATGCCCTTGAGATACCTGCCCTGACCAAAAAGGGACTAGGCGGACCTGAACCTGAACCTGCTTCAGTTGACCTGTCGGCGCCACACAACGTTGCGAGCATCATCAGCCCCACACTAATATGCTAGGGGTGTCTGATGTGCAGTGATTATTTCCCTAGAAATCGACCTGCCGGGGTGGACGCATAGCCTGAAAGGGGTGAGGATTGGGCAGTGGCAGGGGAGTTTTGGTGGTTCAAACCCCCCTCCCCCGAAATCGTACCTTTGTATGGTAGTATGTTTGGGAGAGGAAAACGAGGGTAAAATCATCCTCCCTCCTGAAAAGTCCCCATAAAACGCCTCCCGAAATATTTTTCTAGCTACGGTGTTTGTATTGAGAGTGTCAAGCTGTGTTGGGCAGCCTCAGAAATTTCAGAGGGGTGTACACCCCCCTGGGGGGAGTGTAGGAAAATCCTTGCTGATGTGCTAAACACTGAACCTTTGTTTTTTTTTATTATTATTATTATTTGTTTGGTTTAAAAAGGACAGTGGCTCCAACCAGTGGTTATTGGATCAAAGATGTGCCTCATTGAGATGCATGTGCAGATGTGTTTGGCAGAAGTTCCTCTGGTGGTTCGTTCCTCGCTCTTCTCCGTAGTTTCCCAGACGAACAGAAACAAATAGCATTATGTACATGTGGTTCCGGTTTTGGACTGACATCAGCACTAGCAGGCACACGTTTGCAAGCGCCATGAATGTTTGTGAACCACCCGCCCTGCCCTCACTCTCGCTCTATGCTTCCTGGACATGGGTCTATGCGCCTCCACTGGTGAAGGCACGCTGAAGGTCAACCACTGCGCAGAATGATACCGTTTTCAATCTTGGTTTGTGGAAAGCGTGGGACGTACAGGTTTTTGTGACAGTTAAGATAACCGCATATGTGTCACAAAAAGGCGCCCACGCAGCACAATGTACCGAAAGTCGAGTGCAATAGGGGGGACGGTATGTGTCTTATCAATGTTCTTTAGTTTCACCAGTTCGTTCAAGGTCTTCCACCTACCCGTCCACCCCTATTGCACTCGACTTTCAGTACATTGTGTTGCTTGGGCGCGTGCCTCCCGTTTTCAATAAGCCACGGGAAAGAACGGAAGCCATTCGGGACGATGGCTGGCTAGGAGAGTGTTATGCGGTGAAGTGCTCCTGTCAGAAAAAGATGTTCTGTCAATTTTAGGCGTGATGAAAAGACATTCGACAGTAATTGTGCAGCTTGCATTTGAGCCTGGACAGTTGCTTTCCCGGTAACAGGAATCAAGTGCTCGCGACATTTAACACAACACAACACACGTGCGTGAAATGTCAAAACTAGCAACACAGGAGTCTTTCTTTTCTTTTTTCTAAAGTGGGCTTTCGCGTCATAGAACTCCAATTTATCATCGTTACTATCGCCTCTGAACGTGGTAGAGACTAAGTCTCAGATTTTTTAGTGATCATCTAAGTTTTCGTTAGCCTACACAAATTTACACCTTCTGATATCTTCAGATGTTATATTCAGACTCGCAACAATGCGTGTCAGCGTAGGTTGATTGATTGATTGATTCGTTACATCTATACAGTTGGTGCTTTTTTTGTAAAACTTTATTTAAAAGTATATGAACGGCGTTTTCTTTCTTTTCTGTTCCTTTTTTCAGTTGCCTGGTAACCAAGTGACTGACCAACACTTGACTTTCACGATTTATTTTTGCCGACGATCGAGTTATATACGTCAGTCGAGAAAAGAAATCCGCTGAGCTGTTGGCCCAATTCGACGCTGTGCGGGCTGTACTCCAGACGTTTGCGGCTGCGAAATGCTACACTAGGTACTTTATGTCTAGCAAGACGAATGCTTCGAGAGAAGATGGATAAATGAAACCAGAGAGCGGAACACAGACATTGCCGATGGACAGCTGGTCAGTCAGCCTCCGAGCGTTTTCTCGATCTGAAATGCGCGAGAAGAGCGAAGGATATAGGACGGAGAAAAGGACATAGACAAGACAAATGCCTGAGCGGGTGCGAAAACCCGAAAAAATACCAGCATTATATCATCAATACGAAATCTTATTAATGATATAATGGTATTCAATTATGTTGCGAAATTCCGGTATTTCCACATCATCTGTTTGGCGACCATTCAAGAAAAGCCTTGTTCTGATGGCACCGCGGGCAGATCATGTTCACTTTGCTAAGATGCATTGCCTGCTGCCTTGATAGAAATAGTATAAACATGAGATCTGGGTGGAGTGTGTGTGTGGGGGGGGGGGGGTATAAATGCAAAGACCTCCACTGTGTCAGTCACCGAAAACGACGTATGCAGCAGCAGTACAGGTAAGCCTATACATACAACATTCCGCACAAAAACCACACCCGACAGTCCGATTAAGGTCCCTCTAAGCTCAAGTCAAAAAAAAAAAAAAAAAAAAACTCTTTTAAACTACATCCTGACCGATATGAATATCCTTTCTATGAATACCATATCCTTTCCCGGAGAACTTGCTAATAGCCTAATGCGCATTACTCACAATTCTAAGCGGGCCTCTCATCCCGATGAAGCTCTTATATAATGCGATAATTTCCTCGAAGTCTCGTGGCTCCGGACGCGAGCCGCATGCTCCGGAAGCCAACCGGCACACGGGGCCAGAGTAAGTTAATTACTCGCTGCCCGATAAGACGTATTACGAAGCTCGTTTCGCCGGAGTGCGGGGTTGCTGAGAAAAGGCGGACTTCTCAGAAGCACGTCGACGAAAGAAGGTTTTTTTTTTTCGGTAGTGTAAAAACGGAAATAACGTCGCGGTTTCCCCTGACGCTTTAAAGGGGAAGAAAAGTGGTACTGAAGCCAGATTTTTTCAAACTATACCTAAAGGAGCAATGAGGAGACATTTAACATCACTCGAAATCCTGCCTCGTCTATCAAGCTGTCCACAAGGAGTCACCATGTAAAATATTTTAGCCCTGCGGTGCGTTATAGCTGAGCAATCGAACTTACAAAAAAAAAAAAAACAGTCGGCGAAAGCAGTCGCAGACGGCCGACACGATGCTCTCGGTGCCTTGTTTCTTTGTTTTTCCTTCGCAGCTCACGCGCTTCTTATACATGCTCGAGCTGCACCGCTGTACGTCACTGGTCACGTGACGGGAGTAGCCAACGTCACGATGTCCTCTCGTTCTGCGATGAGCTCTTATCAAAAGGAAAATGATTTTTAAAGGTGTGCGGGACAGATCCCTCGCGCTCGCTCTGTAGGTCACCTACGCTCATCGTTTCTTCCGCAGGAACTCATTTTATTCGTTGGAGAAAACTGTGCATCGAAAAACGAAACAAAAAAAGGGGGGGGGGGTAATCTCAGTGCTCAGTGTTTTATTTTATTTGTGTGGCACATAACATCATGAGGCAAGCGAGCTGGTGGATTACTTTGAGTAGAAGAACATTGAGGATGAGGAACCACGCAGAGTCGTAAGATAGGCTGACTCACCTAACGTGTAGCATATCGGTACCATTATTATTATTATTATTATTAATCACAAAATGTACTTTTCTTTTCGTGTGTTAGTACAATTTGATTTACTTGTATTTCCTGGTTTCCGCTGTGATGGCAGGGCTGCGAAGGGTTACGACGATACTTGAGATAGATGGATGAAACGATAGATTGCATCCAAACCACAGTTTACTACAAAGGAGGTAATACACATTCTGGCGGGTGCTCGGCCAGTGCAGTTCTCAACTCCCACTGGCAGTGTGTTTGGGGTGAAGTCACGTTTTTCTGAGAACCAATAAGAACAATCCAAACTCCCGCGCCTCTGACGTCAGCGCTCGGGCTGGCGCCGTGCTCCAGAGTCTTCGAATCACTTTCAACCACGACAAGAACGCTGCTGCCTACGGCCACTACACTACACTATACAGTCACCCCTGAGAAAGGAGCAGAACCGGCTCCGAAACATCGTATAACCTCTTCCTGCACCTTGGTTGCATGTTTTCTTCACAATTAATTCTGAGTCAGTGTGTCGTTGAGTTTACAATCCGCGATGTGCTCTCCTTAGCCGGCGGTTTATTTTCCTTGTGTTGGAGGCACTAGGATAAAATAAAAATAAAAACTCATAAACTACGTCACACAGAACAACAATACTATATTTTACTCTGGCCTTGCAGTACAAGGCATACATAACGCCATTAACCAGCCCCCATGTCTTCTCTCAAAATGAGTAACAATCTCAGTCAGCAATACGACACCGACCCCTCCTTCAATCAACACACTTTATTGCCTCCTTTCCATATTTACGAGGTCATCGCGTAGGACAACCTCTCCGCACATTGGCGTCTCATCGCCAGTGACTCAATCGCAGATGAGGACGGACCGGAAAAATGAGTCAGCATATATCACCCCTCCAGGGCTGTTACGAAGCTTTCACCAATTAAAAGGGTCGTCCCATGTTTGACCGATCACAACTTACAAGTGCTTCATGAAACCATCCACCCGAAGCGGTAAGACTCCGTCTGGCTGTGCCAAAGCGCAATACTGATGCAAGCCCTCCGTCCTCGGGGTGGAGGATTACGACCCCTCTATCTTACGGCGCTCTTCCGTTTCAAGTTGGTGCCCGAAATAAACGTGCCCCCCTCCCGTGGTGGGATTAAAGCAAAAAGACCGTATGCGGTCTCCTGAATAGATGACATCAGACGTGAAAGATAGAAGACACACAAACGAACGTGTGCAGCGTTGTTACAGGTATAACGTAAGAGGCCCGCGAGGTGCAAACCAGGATTGCGAACCAGGCAAACCAGGATGTTTTCCTTAAATTCGCAAACGCTTGCGGGAGTTTTAGTGGAATGCTCGTTGTAACGCAAACTATATCTTACCTTGTGTTGTTTTGCTAGTGCACTACTTGGCACCATTATCACTTGTTATCTTATGTCCCCACTGATGATGCTCTTCAACAATTTAGAGCGTGGTCCTGGATCGACCCAACGCCCCCATGCAGGGATGTCAAATTAAGACAGGGAGCAACGAATGAAAATGAAAGTAATTGAATTGCTGCAAGTGCAATAACACGTGGAAGCAATATCAACGTGATTTGATTACCTAGCGACTCGTGTACCCTTTGAGGAGCTCATTCACTGTTCAAGGAGAGCTTTTTCGAGGACACGGTGCCTTTGAAAGTCACTTTAAAAACAGGACTTCACCGCGTAACATCTGTGCGCCAACCATTGCCACGAATGACAGGGTTATCGTTTCTGATTCTAAGGGAGAGGAGGCGTACGCCTTTTTGCGGCAATTATGAAATATCCAAATTGCACCAAAAAGGCGTACCCCCCCCCCCCCTTCTCTGAAGTTCCCTCGGTGAAGCTCTCTTCGGTGAAGTTCTGTTTTAAGAGCGTACAAAGCGCACTTTCTTACACCACCACCACCACCACCATCATCATCATCTCAAAATAACGTTTTATTGTTGTTCTTGCACCCTTTTGCAGCTGTCAACTGCAATACATGATTGCTTCATTTTGATAAATGTGTTGCGTTGCACGTGAGACGTTGCAAAGATGTTGCTCTAATTTCGCGTGTGCAACGGAACCTGACAGCTGCAGCCTCCCCATCAGTGTTGCTACCGAGGGTAATCCTGTAACCGGTACACTGGCACGTGGGATGACGCATTGGAAGGTCCACAGATGGCACAGCAGGAAGTAAGCATCACTCAAACGGATTTCCGAGCGCGATGGAAGGGCACCGTGATGTGACGCAACGCTTTCACATCAGAAGCATCACGCACCTCGGGTTTTGAGCGAGGCTAGAGTCGCAACTCGGCAAGCGTGTGCATGAATTCCTTGCAATGACCCGTTCCGTGTATCCGCACGAGCAACATCCCCCATGGAATATTCTAGTGGAAGAAAAGAAAACAAAAACTGATCGTGGGGCGGAAGTATCCACACGGCGCTGGAATATCGGCAGTTTCGTACAGCGCCCATAGCAGACGACACCATCGGCTCTGTCGTCTGCTACGGAATATCTTGTGGTTGAGCCACAAGAGTTCCTTGTGTATAGAAGGCCACGAAATGACATGAGGTTGACAGAATACCTGCTTAATGCCTCCTCTTACTCTTTCGCACGTAGACACACAAAGTCAGCCAATCGCCGCAGGCGCTTGTAAACAGAAGCTTTTTGTGGCTACAAGTGGCTGCCCATGCGGCTGACTGGCGAAGCTGTTACGTCACGTTGTTCAAGCGATCAGGCTTTGTCGGTGTTGACGTTGAGCGCCAGCGTGATCACGTTGTAGCAGAGAGCTATGATGTTTTGTGCATCTTTCGGTGAATACGTTCATGTGAGTACGCAGTTAAGGACATGACTACATGAAACTTCGAGAGACTGCGACGCCTCATTGTCCCACTAAGTCGTCGCTCTGGAGCTTTCAAACGGCAAGCGCAAATGCAACTCTGAGGCGTGGCAACGTCAAAAAAAAAAAAAAAACGAGACAATCTTCAAACACGCCAGTGGAAGTAGAGAAAAAATAAAATATGCTTGAAAACGGCTTCCTATAAGACTGAGAAATCCGGAACGGTTAGATGCGGTCTATGGGACAGGGTCTTCCAGATCCAGACATAACGACTGGTCACAGTACATTAAATCCGGCGAGAACATTGCACTAACACTCTTCTCATCATGACAATCAGCCGGAAGTCGACAGACGCGCCCAAATTGTTTACAAACCGGTTGTCCGAAACCGGTCGCCACAATCAAACAGGGGCTCAACTGCTTCGAAATAAAACTATCCAACGGACGGTAAAGCCCAGGCCGGAATGCGTGTCAGTCGTCGCTGTCGACAAAGGCGGCCGCGACATCGTCTGCTCTGTTTCATGGCGTCTGCAACAATTTACTTCCTTTATAAACATGCTGAGCAAGAGAGGGCATCTCTCTGGCACAGGGTGCAGTATTCTAACAGCGGGGGTTTATTCTAAGGAGGAGCGTTTCTTATATCATCAGGAGGTCTCTGATTAGTGTCTCTAGTCCTTGTGAGGGAGTGGGGGCTTATTTTAAGGAGGCCTCGGCTGGGGTCGCCCTCCTCAAGGACTGCGCGAGCGATCGTGGCGGGCGAAGTCCTGTGCCTGAGAGAGACGGCGGGAGAGAGCCCGGCAATGAGGTTCCGTCTCCCGCAAGCAGAGCTTCCACAACGACGTGATCACCAGACAGTGTTTGCGATTGCGCTGAAACTGTGACCAAAGTACCGGTGTAAAAATTTAAACGATTTCACGAAACGTTAAAAGGCTTTCAGTTCAAATTTCATAGCATGATAAAAAGAATATTGCCAAAAATTTACCGACAACGATGGCTCTGTAAAGCTGTCGCATTTAAGCACGTTTGATACAGCGCTCAAAGACACACACACACACATAAATGGGAAGATGATGTGGTGTGTCATTCTCCGCCGTTATGGCGGTACACTGACCCCATTGCGTTTGTGGAGGTGATGAGAAAGCTCAAAGACGCAACCAACGTTTGTATTCTAAATCAAATCACATATTGTCAGTTGTGTCGAGAAACATATCTGTAATGTAAACAGAAACGTAAACAGAAATGTAAACATATCTGTCCCGAGGCAACTCCCTTCCTATATCTGTAAGTGGAAGTTGGCCAAAAAGCGGTGATATAGCCGCTTGACAAGGGTACGATTCCTTAGAAAAAAAAAAAAAAATATATATATATATATATATATATGTCCCCTGTTATATCGGAAACGGATTTGTTACGTCACTTTAGCAGTCTGCTTTTCAAAGTAGCTTTTCCATACTTCGTGATGTATTGTCAAACTTTGTCAAACATTGTCAAACCTTTGCGTGTGTGTGTGATGTATGTTTTGCCTTTTTTGTGTATCTATGGTTGTATCACGTAAACATTCGATGTATCTTCGCTGCTGCAGGGAGTTGAGGCCTTTGTCAAGTCCTTAGGACTTTTTGCCTCAGCCCTATTCACGAAACTGGAAAATAAAGATTTATTATTATTATTATTATTATTATTATATTATTATTATTATTATTATTATTATTATTATTATTATTATTATTATTATTATTATTATTATTATTATTATTATTATTATTATTATTATTATTATTATTATTATTATTAATGTAATAAAAGGTTACACTCGAGTGCCGACAGTATCATAAGTCTCACTGAAAGAAAAGTGACAAGGATTTCATGAACTCTGATTAATGACAATTTGATACGAAATAATTATTAGCAATGCTAACTATATACAAACGAATCTGGACAAATAACTCTAAGCAAATGTATATATATTTATGGATATTTTTACAGTGTTCAATGAGGTTAGGATTCTCGTTTGAAGCATGTTTATTTTGTGAGTGATCACGATCGACAGTCATACAAATGCATTTAAGAACTCTTTTTTTTTTTTTTCGTCAAAACAATAGAAGAATACGTGTAACAGCCTGTCCCTGATTGTCCTCTCCCACCCTCCAACTGCCGGTGCCTTCGTCAGGTAATTTGTGCGATACATGCACTATTTCTATCACAAAACCCTCGGTTTCGGTTTCGGTGATGCGAAACAAGTTAAAATAATCTAAAGCTAATAAAAGCAGTTTTTGACATACCCAAAGATGGGTACGTTGTCCCGGAAAGTGTCCCGATTTTGCGGCGGTTCTTGTCCCGCTTTTGTCCCGATTTTAGTAATATTTTTGTCCCGCTAATCCCAGCTCTACGCATCACCACTCCCTTCACAGATCACCCGTCACTCTAAAATAGTTGCGCATATATCAGCAATAAAAATGTCAACATCCACACACAACAACTATACCTCTGAAATTCGCGTTATACACAGTCGTAACCGTCCTGTAATTTTTTGTACTACAGTGTCCTAGTAAATCGTTCTGTGAAATTTTGTGACATTGTAATATATCTATTCCATTCATATAGTCCTCTAACACTTCTTGAGGCCTAACAGTATCAACAAATAAAATAAAATAAGTCATTGAAGCACTGTATACCGGGTGTCTCAGTTAAATCCCCGGGCTAAATAATTCGCGAACCGGTGCACCAATCGAATAACTTTCCGTTTTACAAGTATCTGTCCAATACCGCCTACAAGATGCGCACCGCTTGAATGAGCGGGAAGCGCTCATTATTTAAATAAAAATTCAAACGAGTTTCGTGAAAAAAGCTATAACTTCTGGGCGCCGTCGGCATTAAAATGGGTACTACCCCTTCTGGTACCTTCAGTAGATACCTTTTAGAGAAAAATCTGCAACCGAAGCGGGTCATTTGTTACAGTAATAAATTGGTTTCTGTTTACATATTTTTGTCGCGGCTGGTCGCGGTGAAACGCAAAAGGACGCTCTTCCATTCCCTTATCCACCAATGAATTACGTCCTTACACCAATGAATTGCACCAATGAATTACGTCCTCTTGCGCTTCGCCACGACCAGCCGCGACAAAAATACGTAAACCGAAACCAATTAATTACTGCAACAAATGACCCGCTTCGGTGGCAGATTTTTCTCTAAAAGGTGTCCACTGAAGGTCCCCGAAAGGGGTAGTACCCATTTTAATGCCGACAGCGCCCTGCTTTAGAAGTTAGCTTTTTTCACGAAACTCATTTCAATTTTTATTTAAATAATGAGCGCCTCCCACTCATTCACGCGGTGCGCATCTTGTAGGCGGTATTGGGCAGATACTTGTAAAAAAGAAAGTTATTCGATTGGTGCACCGGTTCGCGAATTATTTAGCCCGGGGATTTAACTGAAACACCCGGTATAGGAAGGCTTCGAAGGTCCACACCGAAAACTTAGTCGTGAGGCGCTAGAAATCACTGAACTTTTCCAGACAAGACGTACCGTATTTTCCGGTGTATAACGCGCACTCCTAAAAACGGGCCGAATTTGAAAAAAGTTCTATGTATAACGCGCACCGTAGTGTTGTTACAAGCTTCTGTATTGCCACCACTATACACGATAAACCAAGGCGGCGTATATAATATATGCATATACTTTATTTTAAACATATTTAGTTTCGCGTCCCTTCTCAATCACGCCAGCCTTCTGAAATGAATTCAGGATTATTGACTGCTCAATAGCGTCCTTAAGCAGTATCATTAACTTTTATGAAGTCCAGCGCCCCTTTCGCCGGCTTTGTCCACTGCCCCTAAGAGATTTGTGGCAAACGCACAACACACCTGAGGTAAGAATTTGTACGACACCGACCAGAAAAAGGAACTCTGTAGGAAAATATTTCCGTGTATAACGTGCACCGTTAGATAACGCGCAGGACCTCTTCAGAGCACTTTTTTTTACTGTATATAACGCGCGCTTTATACACCGGAAAATACGGTATTTCACGACCTAACGGCGCTGTATACCGGGTGTTTCAGTTAAATCCCCGGGCTAAATAATTCGCGAACGGGTGCACCAATCCACGAACTTTCCTCTTTTACAAGTATCTGTCCGATACCACCTACAAGCTGCACACCGTGTGAATAAGTGAGAGGCGCTCATTATTAAAATAAAAATGCAAATGAGTTTCGTAAAAATTCGTAACTTCTAAAGCAGGGCGCTGTCGGCATTAAAATGGGTACTACCCCTTTTGGGACCTTCAGTGGACACCTTTTAGAGAAAAATCTGCCACCGAAGCGGGTCATTTGTTGCAGTAATTAATTGGTTTCGGTTTACGTATTTTTGTGGCGGCTGGTCGCGGCGAAGCGCAAAAGGACGCTCTTTCACTCCCTTATCCATCAATGAATTACGTCCTTACACCAATGAATTACACCAATGAAATACACCAATGAAATACGCCCTTTTGCGCTTCGCCGCGACCAGCTGCGACAAAAATACGTAAACCGAAACCAATTAATTACTGCAACAAATGACCCGCTTCGGTGGCAGATTTTTCTCTAAAAGGTGTCCACTGAAGGTCCCAAAAGGGGTAGTACCCATTTTAATGCCGACAGCGCCCTGCTTTAGAAGTTACGCTTTTTTACGAAACTCATTTGCATTTATATTTTAATAATGAGCGCCTCTCACTCATTCACACGATGTGCAGCTTGTAGGTCGTATCGGACAGATATACCTGTAAAAAGAAAGTTCGTGGATTGGTGCACCCGTTCGCGAATTATTTAGCCAGGGGATTTAACTGAAACACCCGGTATACGGCCTTTAAAATTAATGGAGAATCCCACGGAGGCTGAAAGTTGTCGCGCCCCCTTAAGCCGATCATCTATTCTTCAAGTAAAGTACATGAGATCTATTCCGCCCTGTGCCCGTGAAAAATGCAGTGAACCGAAACATTCATTACCACAAGCTGGTAGCTGTCACACGCAACCCCCTCGACCCTGAAACAAGGGGCACATCCCTACACCGGCGCCTATATATATTTCCTGCCGTAACATTACCAGGGTTACGTCACCGTCAAATTGCAGCCCTCACGGACCATTGCACCCAACCTCCCATCCAGTATAACAACAGCTCATTTAGGATACACATATTTATCAGGCTTCGGACCTATAGGGACCTGTACCGCATACGAAAGGGACTGGGTCTCGGTATGCGTCACAGTCTGCCAGAGGTGATACAGGGGGATTCCGTACAACAATCGCTTTTCAACACGATTCTTTAACTCATCATTATTATTATTATTACAGTCAAACTCCTTTATAGCGAACAATTTTTTAACGAAAATACCACTACAGCAAATGTTTTTGCGGTCCCGCTGGAGCCCTATAGGTCCAATAATGGACATCCTTTTTAACGAAAATACCTTTACTGCAAATTTTTTTTTGCTGTCCCCTGAGTTTCGTTGTAAAGGAGTTTGACTGTAATTGATATTTATTGATGGAGAACGCACTCTCGCGGAAGCGTGAATTCGCTTCTCGAAGACTATATACTGTATCGAAACTTTGATGTCCTTGTCTGAACAAAAATATTCGTGCTTTCTATTACGTTGAACGTGAGAACAACTCTAAGAACAAACAACAAGTTTTGGAGATGATGATGGGGATGTTTTAGACTGAGAATGCTATAGAGGCATCATGTAATATTTGTTTGTTTGTTTGTTTGTAAGAAAAAAAAACAAGGAGAAATTGAACTCGTCTCCCGACTTGTTCTGCTACTCCTAACAAAAATTATCACCCCACCCCACCCCCCAAAACTACTTTCCAGGTCCTCTACTCTCAAGTTCGCTATTCACTGTTCAGAAGTCCACTATCCACATGTTCACTAGAAGTCCACAATTAAACACTATTCACAATTATCCCAAGATCATGCACACAGGATGCTAGAGGGTTGTATCCATCCCACAGCTCTGGACAAATTTCACAAGTGCCGCCAAGGCAGCATCCCTCGTGTTCGGTGCCCAAAGTCCCAACACCTTCACTATATCGAAGACCCTGCTGTCTAGCCGATCAAGTGTAGCTTTCAGTGTAGCTCTTTGAGATGCATACCTAGTGCAGTGCATTATAATATGCTCACTATCCTCCACTGTTGCACAAACTGAACAATTCGATGAGTCGGCTCTTCCAACTTTATGAAGAAAATGACGGCCATAAGGCACATTCAAGCGACACCGGTGTAAGAACGTCTGAACAGAGCGCGGTAACGTAGACGGAACACAGAACTTCAGCTCCGGATCTATGCGATGTAGCAGCGACGAATCGCTCTGCAATTGCACCCATCTCTGTCTGCACATTTCCTGCGACAATGACCTTAATGACGATGTAACATCTGACTTTGAGTATGTCACCGGATGTAGTGTTGAAGATAGGTGTGCTATGTCCGCTAGTTCGTCTGCTGCTTGATTCCCTCCTATACCCACATGTCCAGGAATCCACTGCAGAGTTACTTTGTGGCCGGCGACTCTACATTTGTTGTATTCATGGAGTATTTGGTGAACTGTTGGTGTCATACAGCCATTTCCCAAGAATGAAAGCATGGCTTGGAGTCCGGCTTTTGAATCGCTGTATACCACCCACTCGGCAGGTGTCTGTTGTGCTACTACGTACTGCATTGCCAGCTGGATGGCCACCAATTCTGCTGTTGTTGAAGTTGTTTTGTGCGACAGTCGTGCCATTCCCTCTTTCCTGTGCAGTGGAACCACAAAAGCAGATGCTGAGCGTGATGCCGTCGTCGATCCGTCAGTGAAAATAGCAATGCTGCTACAGTGACGCTCCATCATAGATAGACAATGCTGTCTCAGCACTGTCGTGGGCAAAGTGGACTTGGGGTGGTGTACTCCAGGCACGGAGATGCAAATCCGGGGTAGCTCTAGAGTCCAAGGGGGGTGCTGAGTCGCTCTTGGAGGCTGTGTTTTTGGCAAGTTGCGCTGGTAAGGAGCAATGACTTTGTAGAAGTCAGAATTTCGGCATCTCAATTTCCGTGCCAGGGGGTGTTTGTCATGGCGCAGATTCAGGCGCAGATAGTGGCGCACTATTTCTTGCGTTCTCAGCACCTCTACAGGCAGTTCTCTAGCTTCTGCTATTGCCAAAACATTGGAGGTGGCTCGAGGTACCCCGAGGCAGATTTTCAGACCTCTTGTTAAAACTCTCTGTAGTGTCCTCTCTGCTGTGTTGCTTATCCCATATAGTACAGGTAGATGGTAAGCTACCATTTGCCGAATAAGCGCCCGATGTACCGTAAGTAGGGACTTCGTTGACATTCCCCAACGGGGGCCGGAGAGACGACGAAGCACGTTGACCCGTGCCTCAGACCGCTCCTGAAGATGTTTTATGTGAGCAGACCATGATAGTCGAGCGTCAATAACGACTCCCAAGAAGCGGTGATGAGACACCCTCTGAATTGGTAGACCATTGAGAGTCAGTTGAAGACTCTTCATTCTTTTCCGAGTAAACGGGATAAATACAGTCTTCTCGACAGATACGTCCATGCCTCTGTCCGAGAGGAAGCATACCGTGCAATCTAACGCATTCTGGAGTCGCTGTTGCAAAGCAGGCAATTGCGCCCCAGACGTCCATATACATATATCGTCAGCGTAAATGCTGATGTAGACGTTCTTGGGTAAACGGTGCGGTAAATCTGCCATGATTACATTAAACAGCAGAGGGCTCAGGACCCCACCCTGCGGCACTCCACTACCGAGGTCGTGATAATCACTGTTCCCGTCCTCGGTCTGTATGTACACAGACCTTCCTTGAAGATAGTCAGCAATCCACCGCAGAGCCCGACCCCTTATCTCCCGAATGTACAGACCATGTAGCACGTGGCCGTAGCTCACCGTATCATATGCGTGTTTAATGTCAAGGAAAGCTGCCAGAGTAGTTCGGTTTTGGGCGCGTTCGTGTTCAACAAAAGTGACGAGGTCCAAAACACCATCCATAGTAGCCCTGCCCTGTCGGAAACCAGACATACATTCCGGAAGCATCTTCTGGCTTTCTAGGACCCACTCTATTCGACCAAGGATCATTTTTTCCATGACCTTGCACAGGCAGCTTGATAAGCTAATTGGTCTGAAAGATGCTATATTCCTGGGAGATTTTCCTGGTTTCAACAAAGGTACCACTTTAGAGATTTTCCAGCCAATTGGGAGCTTGCCATCGTTCCAACTCTTATTAATGATACCTAACAATGCCTTCAGAGCGGAGGGTCCTAAGCCAGCGATGTGTTTGTATGTAATACCGTCCGGACCTGGGGAAGATTTGCTTCGCCTTGATCCTATAGCTGCCTCCAGCTCTGTTAGACTGAAATCATTGTCGAGGGACGTACACGGGGCGCTATCGGTTAGCACAGTGCTCCTTGTAGCATTTTCCACAGATGCCTTGTATGCACGCGTCAGAGAGGAGGTAGATGGCTTCGTCAGTAGGCTACAAAACTCATTTGCAATAGACCTCTCGTCGGTATTGAGGTGAACAGACAGCGCCCTGAAAGGGTACGATTGCGTAGTGTTTACTGTTCCGAGTGTCTGCATGTAATATTTCTTTGTATCACCACCCTGTGTGAAAATGAAACAGGGGAAGCGTGATAGAAACGGGTGTTATAAAATTTTTTCTTCAATATTATTTTTGAGGTAGTAAAGATCGAGGGGTGTACTCTAAGAACAGAATTTCACCTGCATGCAACACTCGTGAAAAGCGCAGTGCGTACACTCTTAGAAATGAACTTCACCGCATAGCATGCTCCTAGCCAACCATCATCTCAAATGGTATCGTTATCTGCCCTGATTTGTTGAAAACGGAAGTGCACGCGTTTTTTGTGACGCTTATGCTCTTCATGTTTGTCACAAAAAAAGCGCACGCCATCCGTTTTCAACAGATCAAGATTATGGTTGACTACGAGCGTGCTATGCGGTGAGGTTCATTTTTAGGAGGGCGATGCCGGCTGTGCTGTCTGGGGTTTTTCCTGGGTTTTCCTCATATGTTTTCAGACATATGTTGGCACAGTTCCCTTAGAAGTCGGCCCAGGACGCGCATTCCCCCAGGGCGTCAGTCGTGACGTTGCCCACATACGTGAGGCCGACAACGGCAAGCCCTTTCACCACCACCACCACCACCATCATTTTTAAGAGTGTATAACGCTAATTGTGACAATTAACATACCCGATTAAATGTCACAAAAAAGGCGTACGCCATCCGTTTTCAACAGATCAAGGGAGACAACGATGTCATTCGGGATGAGGTGATGGTTGGCTAGGAGCGCGTATGCGGTGAAGTTCTGTCTTCACCTCTCACCCAGCCAACAACGGCGAGTTAATATCGGCATTACCCCCACCCTCCTCTGCGATGAGTAAGGGCGTGAAGCAGGGTCTTTCGATTTTCAAGTCAAACGCCTTTCCAACAGAGCCGCGGACGCGATCGGACATCACGTACTCAGTAGGTCCGCAATGCGTCTGCGCGCTTGGATGAGTACCTCTTGAAGACAGTGAGCAACCGGACGTGCGCGTTTCTCATCCCTATGTCACGTACTTCAGCTATCGGGCGCCACTGGTGTGCATAAGCAGCTCTGGCGGGGACGCGGGACACTGGACACTGAACGACTCAACCACCTAAAAGTCACGTCGGCAGGAGCAGTGACAATATAGACTACACTAAACGTCAATCACGTGTGTAAGTAATCACTAATCACGTGTGTTGCATTTAACGTGGGACAAAAAAAAAAGCGAGTCATTACACCGGAAGAGCCCTAGGAAAGCGATTCGATAAAGGAAATTATCAAACCCAAGCTTGGCAATGCATTGCTGTCGCTTGCTTCAAAGAAACAGGGCGATTGGCTTATCAATGTTTTCGATATACTAAAACTGGCTAATGACGGTGTACAATGACTGCACAGCGATATGGTATAGCGAATGCACTCTGCATACGAGTATTTACCCCCGAATTCATAGATGTGACTTGACTTATTGTGCAAGTCTGCCCCGAGACCTGCCCTCGGACGGTTTGCGTCATTCATTAACCCTCCCTCCCCCTCCCCGCTGGCTTATTTAGTCCAATCGCAGCCTGCTAACTTTAACGGCGTCTGAAGCGAGATTTTCGATCAAGTTTGCACTTAAAAATTGCTTTGTAGTACGAAAACGCGAGATTTCTTAGCGTCAGATAACCTCCCCAAAGTCAAGGGGTGTCCTGAAAATTTTTCGGAAATGCCGCAAGATGCGTGCATCAACATCTTTTCAACAATAACAACGAATACATTAATCATAATGAATTAATGGGGAAATTTGCCACATAAGGTGCGGCCCACTACCCCAAGGCACAATGGGCAGGATGAGATGTGTCCTGATAATGAGGTGATGAACGATGCTAAATAGGGTCGATAGTCAGTGGAGTCAGTAATGCATCAGAACGGTAGGCAAAACCACAGCATACAAAAACACACACACAGCACACAGGTACGCAGGCACATCATAGGGTAGAGAGGAGACCAGTATCCCGGAGAAAAATCTTGAAGTATTCAAGAGCTTGGCGATGGTCGATCTGGCTAGACCAAGGGCCGAGAATGGTTGCCAATGTGAATGGTGAGGCAGTGATGGACTGCAGGCGACACTGTATAGCTGCTCTTTGGGAGGTGTAAAGATGGCAGTCGAGGAGCACATGCTTGGTATCCGCCAGAACAGCACAGCGAGAGCAGAACATGGAGTCGGAGCGGACGATCAGATGCTTGAAATCGGGGGCGAATGCAACCCCGAGGCGAAGCCTGTGTATCAGCGACGCAAAATGGCGAGGCACACGAGAAAGCATGGTGAAGCCAAAGTCAGGGTCCACTTAACGCATCAGAACTCTCAATGGAACGTCCCGAGACCATTGCGCATGTGCGAGAGGCCTCACCACATCATTCCGGAAGGTTCGCCTGTCGCCTTTGGCGAGGGTAATCCGCACACTTGATAACATCTTTTCAGATATGAGCCTACACGCTTAAAAGCAGAACTTCACCACATAGCACGGTGAGGACCAGCCATTTATATTTTATTTGTATTTCTTGCCCCCCCCCCCACCTTTTTTTTTTTTTTGGTCGGGTGCCAAATTCAATTTTTCCATATATTTTTTTTATTTACTTATCAACTTATTAACCAACCATTGCACAGAATGATGCCGTTATCATTCCTAATTTGTGGAAAGCGCGGGGCGTACGCCTTTTTGTGACAATTATCATAACCGCATAATTTCCACAAAACGACGTAGGCCTACCTTATTACTACCTCCGTTTTAAAAGTGTACATTACACAGCAAATTCAACCGAACCGGTAGTTCATATTTATATCCGATCATCGAGACAGGCCACAAAGGTGCATACGAAATTGCCCTTCACGGTACATGCGTACATTATATCTACGTACATGCTATGAAAACATGCTTCTATAGTGTTGCATGTAGCGGTGATGACGTTTCATACTATACTTCGTCGGCACAGACACCGCAGAGACGAGAGATTGCTGTGTAGCCTGAAGGGTTGTTTCACGGGTGATTGACTTCTGAATGTCGATAGGGGTAACAGGACGCATCAGTGACACGTACGGACAGAGCGGCCCAGCAGATTGAGACAGGCCATCGTGTAATGTGGGGAACAGGTTCGATCTAGGGCACAGCACCGCATGTAGTGCAGTTAGATAATTGATTCAGAGACTGTTTGCCTTGAATCGAAGTGTGCTGTTGCTCTGCTACTGAGGAGTCGTCAAGGAGGAGTGTTGGAGTGCAAAGCGATGCGTTGACTTTGTTTCTCTTCATGAGGGGATTCCCCTATTGAGGTTGCCTCTCTTCTTATGAGTTATCAAGGAGAAGGAGGTTCGTCATGCAATTGGTTACTGGTCCGTCAAAGTGCAGTCAGTCCGTCAAATCTTTATTGACGTGAAAGCAAGGGAAAACCATGTCCCACAGAGGAGTCTTCTTCTTCTTGTTGTTATGAGTTAAGAAGAAGAAGAAAAAGACTACTTCCCAAGGGGTCTTCCCAGTCGTTCCGCAGCTAAGTAAAACTGTAACAGAGGACACTTACTACAAGGGGTGTGCGCGCATACAGGAACCATGATTGTTAGTATGGGACTGCTGTCTGCCATCAAAGGCGACATCTGCTCTGTGGTATCATAAAGAATTTATTATTGTGTGATCGGGGCCCCGATACAGTTTATGTATACCCTCATTTTCTTGAACGCGCGCCAACACCAAGGCCTTGTGCTGTTCTTGGTCACGTAAATAAGGATTATTATTATTTTATTACCGTGTTTTCAACTCTTTGCCTGCGTATGCCTCTGATACTATCCCTTATGAGTTGCGGTTGTGTTCTTCGATGCTTTCTTGTTAATACTAAGAACCTGTTAGATGCTCTCGCGCACTGCTTATGCGGGCCAGTATTTTCTTTGTTGTGTGTGTGTATTTTGTAACACTTAAAGAAATAAAATTATTATTATTATTACTATTATTTATTACATACATGCGATGCATCTTACATCCCTGCGTAGCGTCAAAGACAGGCTATATCACTTATATCGATGGATATGATTGTGCTCTGTGTTTTCTTGCGTAGCCCATAATTTGCTTTTCTGCTCTTTTCTTGGCAATATCGCTGGTGTGCATCATTCACTGACTGAGCATCTCTCGTAGTATTTTATGCTTACTTTTGTTTTTGTGTTAGATGTTTGATGGTGTCTGGTGATATTTCTTTTGATGAGAGTTATTGTTCGCAATTGGTTTGTCTGGCCCAGCCAGAAGGCATTATCGGCTTAGGCGCACCAGTTCTGGTATTGCTTTTTGCTGCTGACGCAGGGCCCTATGGCACAAGCCTTCGACTTAAGGGCCCGCACACTGATGTACGTTCCCTGAAGATAAATAAATGAATAAATAACACCGGACTGAATTCAATTGAATAAAAATAATAAGTACTATTATTATTATTTTAATAAAGAATTTAGAAAGAATAAAGAATTGTTATTTAACTTTAAAGGGGCCTTAAACAGGCCACCAAACATTTCTGAAATAATGATACCCCATGGAAGAACGCAGCTCATAATACCCAAATATACATTTCGTTCGGCTCGTGCCAGCTCATTGACCCGTACAACTGCTTTCAAAGATGAGTAACCAGCGAGCCTCTCTCCACAACGCATACGTCATATGGCTACGTAGCGTTTTGCCGTCCAATCGGGGGGCCGAGCTGCGCACATGACGTTTCAAATTACCAGCCAATAAACATACTTCGTTATCGGCTGTGAGTCGGAGCGCTCAGTTTGTTTGTGTAAAACGACGTTTTGCGCTCCGTGGTTCCGAAATTCAACGTCATGACATCTTCAACATCTCCGGCTGACACAAACGTCAACAGCTGGGCTGCTATCACATGACGTGATTCGAACCCGGGTTCCTCCCAGTCACGACGTGACATGGCCAGCACGCTATCCACTGTACCACGCGAGCTGGTGACGCGATGCCGCGTGGCTCAAATCAAAGTACGGCAGCCCAGTTGTCGGAACCATTCGAAGATGACGAAGATGTTCCATCGCGCACCTACCGAAGATTCCGGAACTGTAGTCCCGGATATTCATTCGCGCTCGTGGTGTGCTGCGTGCTACTGCCCAGAAAACGTAGTGCGCGTATGATACCTAAATTAAACGCATTTCTTTCTCAGTTTGAGGCAGTAACTGTTTAGATTTTGAATAGAAGAGGATTCACGTTCATTTAGTCCAATTCCGCATTTGAAATAAAATCATACGTGGAACACTCAATCGTAATTGGTGGGGAAAGCGCTACGTCAAAATGACGTAAAGTTAGAGCGCGGGGCGGAGCTAAAATGCGAAAGAGTGCAGTGAATATTTCATCGGTATGCAAGCGCCTTTTGTTTTTGAGCGTTAGTAATTGCAAGGAGTTTTCACTGCCTAAGTTCCAATAGTATAACACAAAGAAATGTGCACCCTTTGTACCTGTTTAGGGCCCCTTTAAGTATTGAGTGCGCCATTGACTGTTACCTGCCCACAAGCCCCAAGGCTTAGGCGGGTACTGTTGTAATCATGATACTCTTAGACTAATAAAAATTGAATTGAACTGAATTGAATTGAATTATTATTATTATTATTCTTATTGCGACGGCCGTCGCCGATAAGTTCGAGAAAAGGCAGAGAACAGGAAATTGGTACACGGTATGCAATTCTGCGCAAAGCGAAGTGTACAATGATTTCTTGGTTGCATACTGCACTTGAGAACCCTGTGCTCTTTTTACTTTTTTTTTTCTTAATAAACATACCCCCCCCCCCCCCCTGTGCTCTCTCTCGCATGGTAGTTTATCCAGAATCACATACATGGGAGGGTGTAGCAAAAAAAATATTGGGTAGGAGGTCATCATTACAGCTATGTCGTACAGAAAAAAGAAAAAAAAAAGAATGGAGATGTCTCCAAACATTTAGGTGGTCTTGGGGGAGTGGTGGGTGGGTCTGGATTAATCACTGTTCTCGCCGAGAAAGACTAGAGTCCATGAGCGTGTGGTTCAAGTTCGACAGAGACCGCAAGTCATTCATGGCAAATGCAGGGCAAATGCAACGTCTGACCGCTATAAAGCTGCAGCGAACCGCGCATGCATAATGTTCCAATCTACGGGGAAGGCGTCAGGGAAAGCGACGGCTCGAAAAATGTGAAGACCGTGTGGTCAGTTGATAACGCGCGTCCGGTCCCCCCCAAAGCTGGTGGTTCGGCTCCGGCCGACGACGCCAGCAAGTTGGTGACACCTTTTGCCGAGATCTCAGTGCACGTTGAGGACCCTTCGGGGCTGAATCGCTTCTACGTCTAACGAGCTAACGAGTGGCGGGAAATTGAAAAAGACGGGCACGTGACGTGTGCTACAAAAAGGCGTACACCCCTCTCTCCCTCTCCTCAAATCAGAAGCGATAACCCTATCATTCGTGGCATTGGTTGGAGCACAACGTGCTATGCGGTCAAGTTCTAACAACGACGACAATTTTGAAGTTCTGTTGTGAGAGGGCTCCTCATTCCCAGGAACGGTCACGTGACCCTCAATGTAATTCGGTGCATCACGTGGTGAAGAAGCCACGAGGTATGTCAGCTGAGAAGTAAAATTTCGGCAGAAAGTTGAGTCTGCTTAACACACAAACGAGCGAGAAACCTTTCATTTTCCTTGAAGTGTTGCCCCAGTTCTTCTCATTTGTCACCACGGCGTAGCAATGGTTGTATTGTCCTCGAGTGTCGCCATTCATCAAAACTCGAGTGCTTATTTTTGTAGACGACGCGGCTCTTCTTTCGCGTGGAACTTTTTCCCAACTCCTTCCGATACGCTCGACAAGCGACGCTGCTAAAGTGACGTCCGCTCATACGCTGGACGTATTTTTAACCTTGGTCCGCTTACCCTGAGCTATACTTTGTTCGCTATGTCTGCGGGAAAAAAAAGATTGAAAAAGGAAAAAGAAGGACAGAACTCAACACCCGCTGTTCAACCCTTTGACGGTAGAGGTCAAAATTCCTTTTTGTTTTTCTTTTAATTCCGATAAGTTTTAGATGGGCCAGTGTTTTTTATGGCCCATCGTTGTGTGTGTAGAAATGGCAAGACAAAAGCTCTGAAAAGATAGATGGGTAATGATAGCGGTGACATGTACGACTGGGCTTATATGGACATTCTACGACTTGCTGAGTGTGTGCTGTGTGTGCCCTCAGCGATTCCGACATGTTGCACTCACTTGGTTGAAACTTTTGAACTACATGTTGAACTTCATCACTTTAACTCGTTCATGTTTTTGTATTTGCTGTGCGTAAGCGTCCTGGGGTGGCCAATTCGACTTCGTCGCGGCTCCCCCCCCCCCCCCCTCCGTTTTATTTATTTTTTCTTGGTTCCTCTTCGTATTCCCAACTTCGTATTGCCAACTGTGGGATGGGACAAGCGAAAGCTTGCCCACATCACCCATCTTGCCCATCTTTTCTTTATCATATCACCATCATGCGTTCCGAAATTTTGTCTCACGTTGGTAAGCAACATCACGAGTTGCGCGAAGATGAAGATTACGGTGATAAATGGTAATGAGAAGGTGATGGTGTCTGTGATGTTGCGAACAACTTGTGAACGAGTAGAATGAGGAAACATAACACGCTCAATATCAATCACTGCCACAGGATGGTACCGTTATCACTGTTGAGTTGAGGAACGAGGGGCACGTACGCCTTTCTGTGACCTACGAACGTGAATGTAAAGTGTCACACAAAAGCGTACGTCACTTAACAAAATAGGATCGCGAACGTTGTAGCTTGTTATGGGGCAAAGTTGCGTGTTTTGTGTTCACTCGGTGGTCGTGTATGGAATGGTCCAGCTGCATGTATTGATTTCGCTAAAGAGAGAGGAGCCCTAAAACTTTTTTTTTTTTTGCTGCAACACGAGCAAATGTCGAAATACGGAGAGAAGTTGGGCGAGTTCTCGCAGATTGTTCAGTTTGACAGTGCCGTTTTCCGCCAACAGTAACCAATTAATTTCGTGAATTTAATTTCATTCGTTTGCTTTTGAAAATACGAACGCTAACGCTAACGAGATAGACAAACGAAAGAAAACATTATAGCCAGGAGATGTTATGCAACGGTATTGCAAATTCACCTCGTGGACTCCATTTTCATTAGCTGCCATTAGCTAAAGCGTTAAGTAGAGCAGACCGTAAGGATAAACCGCGTAAAGATGAAAGGATGAACCGTTACCCTTGCGGCCCGCATAGAGTAGCTAATGGACTATCCATACCTTACTTAGCGCACAGATTACTATGGTTAGTGCCATGGTTGCGAAACGGCGTTAGCTAGCCACAAAAGCCCGTACTTAGCAAGTGGAGTGTCACAAGGGCTGTGCTCCGCTGTCTGCGTGATACGGGCCTCCTGGGCTACCTGTGAGCCAGGGGTTTTTCTTTCTGTTTTCTTAGCAGCCGGCGTGCTGCCTGGCTGACCTTTCCTCTTTTATCTCTACTTTTACTCTTTTTCTTTTTCTGCCAATAAATTCCTCCCTTAGCAAGCAAGCCGGCTCTTTACCTGGTCAACCTTTCATTTTCTTCTTTTTTGAATAAACATAGCCCCCCCCCCCCCCCCATTGCTGAATCCTTCGGCTGCCCAGGAGAAACATACGCGTGATGCATGCACATTACACATATTCTAATCAGGAAGAACAATTTGTCCGTTACCTGTTGTCTTAGCAGGCACACTTTGTATGCGCATATACAGAAGAAGAAAAACGTAAATATAAGCACCCGTCAATTCATATTGATGCCTATCGTCGCAACGGTCACCAAGTGGGGCCACAACATTCCAAGCTGTCTTCGAGCACGAGTTTCGAACTGCCTTCAATGCCAAGAGGAGCCCCATCGGAATCCCCGCCTGATTGCACGCGGTGAAAATACGACGTCACCAAAACGGAAGGAATGCTTGGAGAGCGGCCATGTGCATCGCACCACGGTGCTTCAAACCATGCAATGCCATCCATGTCAGTGGCGGCGGTATAAAGCTGGAAGTCGGAAACCTTGGACACACGGAAGACATATCAGCGAAATGAGCATGAAATGAACCGTCTCGTAGGTCATTCGTCTTTCTCTGTGTGGCTTTGTGCCCAAGGTCGAAGCCTTTCAGCTCTCAACGACACTAGGTCTCGGGATACATGTTTCCCAATAGCTGCCGCAGAAGTCGCCCGCACCGCGCCATGTACTTTCGTATAGGGTGACACCATAGCGGGGCCTCGAGGGCATCGGTTAGTTTTCTTTGGCACCATCGTACGAGTGATAGCAGAGCCGAAATTACTTGTTCCAAATTGAAGTTTCGTGCTCGACCATTTAAAGCGCTGCCACAGAGAGAGTTCTTCATTCAGAGCGAACCTCCACTGCACACAGAGGTGCTAACTGTTGTACCGAATTACTTCGCTGCTGAACCACTTTTTGTAGAGCTTCGCAAAAACGGGAAGGAAGCCAAAAACCGTTACACGTAGGATCTGAAACCCCGTAGTTATATCACGGTTTCAAGACGTTCATTTTTTATCGTACGTTACTCTACTCTTAGCCTCATCGTTTATTCAAGTTCATTGACAATACAAAAAACATTCGTGTGGACAATGGCGGCAGGCCAGTGAAAAATGCGTATTTATGTATTTTCAAAACTGTTAGTCCCAAGGGCCGAATGTATCTTTGAAATATAAGTCGCCAAGTTTCGCTATGCCTTCGTCCTGTCTGAGTGCTGCAGTGTACACTCTTAAAAATAAACTTCACCGCATTGCACGCTCCTAGCCAACCATAATCTCGAATGATATCGTTATCTGCCCTGATTTGTTGAAAACAGGAGGCGTACGCCTTTTCTGTGACAATTATGAACAGCAGAAGTGTCACAGGAAAGGCGTACGCCTCCCGTTTTCAACAAACCAGGGCAGATAACGATATCGTTCAAGATGATGGTTGGCTAGGAGCGTGCTATGCGGTGAAGTGAATTTTTAAGAGTGTAGCGACATGAACTCCCCCCCTTCCTCTCGTTTGATCTGCTTTCCGATAGGACATCCGCTCGGCTCGCCTGCACAAATGACATCTTTGCTGCAGCTTATTATCTGTAACGAGTAAAAAATATATAAAAATACACCCTGTATGACGCTACACTCTAAAAACAGAGCTTCACCGCATTGCACGTTGTGCACCGACCATTGCCACGAAGGATAGGGTTATTGCTTCCGATTCGAAGAAAGAGAGGGGCGTACGCCTTTTTGTGGCAATTTTCATATAGCCAAATTGCCACAAAAAGGCGAACGGCCCCCTCTCTCTTCGAATCAGAAGCGATAACCCTATCCTTCGTGGCAATGACTGGTGCACAGCGTGCTATGCGGTGAAGCTCTGTTTTTAGGGTGTACACACTCTTAGAAATGAACTTCACCGCATAGCACGCTCCTAGCGAATCATCATCTGGCATGATATTGTTATCTCCCCTGATTTGTTGAAAACGGGACGCGTACGCCTTTTTTGTGACGATTATGAACAGCACAAGTGTCACAAAAAAGGCGTACGCCTCCCGTTTTCAACAAACGATATCATTCGAGATTATGGTTGGCGAGGAGCGTGCTATGCGGTGAAGTTCATTTTTAAGGGAGGTACCCGGGTTCGAATCCCGGTGTCGGCTGTGCTGTCTGGGGTTTTTCCTGGGTTTTTCTCAGACGCTTTCAGACATATGTCGGCAGAGTTCCCCTAGAAGTCGGCCCGGGATGCACATTTCCCCAGGGCGTCAGTCGTGACGTTGCCCACATACGTGAGGCCGACAACGGCAAGCCCTTTCACCATCACCACCACCACCACCATCATTTTTAAGAGCGTAAGAGGGAAAAATGAAGCATAGTTAGGGGCGCGTGCACTATATGAGAGAGAGAGAGAAATATATGTGATGACGATGATATGGGGGATGATAGGTGCACTATATGTGTTGAACTTTGGGACATTTAGAAGTTGGTACAATGGACTGAAGGACGAGGACGAAGAAGAAGCAGGTTGCACGGGTTTGGTTTTTTGTGTTGTTGAATATTCGGGTTCCAGATTTCGAAGGAACAGGTTGTGTGGTAGTTCGCTTCGCAGAAATAAATGCGATTGGATTTGGGCTTGGAGTTCTTCCATTAAGGTCCGGGACAGGAACTTCTAAAGAAGATTGGTGCCGAAACCCGGGATACAAGGAAGAGACGAAGGATCTCCGTCCACTCTAGATAAGGCATTCTGCGAACTACTAGGCCTACAACAGGAGATGGAACACATGGAAGACCTGCTACGTCGTCGCCGAGGGCTAAGAAGCGCATTGTCTCGCACAGTCAATGAAGCCACAGAGAAGCTCACTGGTGTCGATCTAGCGGAAGAGGACATAGAAGTGCTCGTTGCTCGAGTAAAGAAGCAGATGGACAATTTGGAGCGAGTGGATGCGGAGTTGGAACCTTTGTGGTCAGAAGAGGAAGTTGAGCAAGAACAAAAAGAAAGCTTCGAATATATTGACCGAGCGACAGCTTTGCTGGCACGGCTACAGTTCAGGCTAGAACGAATTAGCCCGACAAGGAGTTCGACAAGAAGCTCACAAGGACCTATTCCAGAAGCGAGACAGGCTGATGACGTTGGAAGTGCGAACGTTCGAGTCAGGTTGCCCAAGCTGGAGATTATAAAGTTCAACGGCCAGCGCAAGAATTGGATGATGTTCTGGGAGCAGTTCCAACAAGTTGTCCACGACAACCAGAAGCTCAGCACGTGCGACAAGTTCAATTATTTACGAGCAGCACTGATCGGGGAAGCGGCGTCAGCCATTGCTGGGCTACCGCCAACGGAACGATGCTATAATGATGCTGTGGACATCCTCAAGGGACGTTTCGGCGATGAGTCGCTTCAGATAGAGAACCACATGGGCAGGCTCATGAGTCTCCAGCCCGTGAAGACAGCCCAGGATACGAAAGGACTACGGAAGCTTCATGACGATATCTCATCGCACATGAGAGCGCTGAAAGCACTGGGCGTAGCCGAGGAGTCTTTTGCGTCGATGCTGTATTCACTCATGATACGGCTTGTACCTCAAGGAATAGTCATCAACTTCAATCGAAAAATGTTGGAAGCTCAAGAGGAGACATCTACAAACAGTAACAATCAGGCAGTTAGTGCCGAGGACACTTCAGTAGGTCCCGACAAGCAACACGTGACGAAGGTGACTGAATTCATGAAGTTCCTCCGAGTGGAGGTAGAGAGCAGGGAGAGATTGAATGCCCATGAAGAAAAGCCTTCGTCAGGGTATAAGCAGAAGGACAACGAAGCTAAGACCCAGCACACAAGGAAATTCAGAAGACCGTCATCGGCCTCAGCGCTACTTCATACGTCAGATGATAGTCCAGAATGCTTCTTCTGTAAAGCGCGGGAGCATGTGACTGCAGAATGTAACGCGACGATTCCAAATGAAGAGAAGCTGCGTCAACTGCAAGAAGCAGGACGATGCTTCAGATGCACTTTGCCAAATCATGTGTCAAGAAGGTGTTGGCGGAAGGTCAAATGCGGGAAATGTCAGAAGAGACACGTTTCGTCAGTGTGCAAGTTTGGAAGTCAGGATTCTCCCAGCAAGGGCAAGTTGACCGGCGGGACGGCGCAGCTAAGCTTGGAGTTGGTGGAAGAGTCAAGGCGGCCAACAACCGTGCTGCAGACAGTCGTCGCCTGGTGCAAAGGAGAAGTTGGAGCGGACAAGTGCAAAGTTATGTTTGACACAGGAAGCCAGAGGTCGTTTGTGACACTACAAACTGCTCAGAGGTTGAAATGCAAGACAGTTGGTCACGAAGCATTGAGAGTTGGCGTGTTCGGAGGACGACAAGAAGAGAGGACGTTTCGGCGAGTATCCCTCAAGCTTCAGAGTATGTACGGCGGTAGGGAGTACTACATGGAGGTACTTGTCACGGACGTCATCAGCACCCAAAACACCGTAGCACCATGTTCCAGCATAATCAACGAAATGAAAGGAAGGAACCTTTCATTTCGTTGATTAACCTGAACCTTTCAGTACAGCACTTGGTCTGCCCTGAAAGTCGAGAGCATATTCAGGTCCTCGTAGGCACGGATCAATACTGGGAGCTCGTAACAGGAAGAGTTTTGAGACTGGGAAGCAGTTTACGGGCAGTGGAAACAAGACTCGGATGGACAGTTCATGGAGTGTGCCCAGAAAGTGGAATAATCAAGCACTGTAATCAAGCTCTGGTGTTACGTATAGCACTGGATGAATTAGAAACAGATACGACGTTGAAGAAGTTTTGGCAGCTGGAATCCATTGGAGTGACACATGACGCCGACGATGAAAGGGACAATACAGTGCTACGTCAGCTCTCAGAAACTGTGAAACTGAAGGAAGGGCGTTACGAAGTAGCGCTCCCGTTCAAGTCTACAGTGGACTTGGGAAGTAACAAAGAAGTAGCTCTGAAGAGGCTTAATCAGTTGACTAGAAGACTCACTCGTAATCAGGAGCTCTTGAAGAGGTACGACGAAACTATACGAATGTACAGTGATGAGGGCATGGCCGAGAGAGTATACAGTGACGAGGAAGACGTCGTGTACTACATGCCACATAAGGCGGCTCTCAGACTCGAGCACCACAACAAAACTTCGGGTGGTATTCGACTGTTCGTCCAGCTGCGTCACTGCCAAATCGCTCAATCAGTGTTTAGAAGCAGGACCGAATCTAAATCCGGATGTTGTGGAATTGTTAATGAATTTCCGGATAAAGAAAATCGCCCTGGTGGCCGACGTACAAAAAGCCTTTTTACAAATAGAAGTACGAAAGGAGGACAGAGATGCCCTACGTTACCTGTGGTATGAAACAACGCCAAAAGGAGGAGTGCCACTACCAAAGATAGAAAGCTGGCGGATGACGAGAGTCCCATTTGGTACGACGGCAAGTCCGTTTTTGCTTGCTGCTACGTTACGGAATCATTTCAAGGCGATGGAAGAAGAGTACCCAGAGACGGCGAGCCGCCTAGGGAAACACATGTACGTCGACGACCTGGTCATCGGAGCCACTGATGTGCAAGAGGCAAAGAAGATCGCTAAAGAGGCAACAGAGATTCTGGAGCGGGCGCACATGAAGTTACACAAGTGGGCGTCAAGCGACAATGACGTGCGTCAATTCTTGCAAGCGGAGTCTGGTGAAAGGACATTAGGAGACACGAAGGACATGCAAAAGGTCTTAGGATTAGCGTGGCTACCGGACGAAGACGTTTTAACGATTTCAATGAACGACGTATGGGACATGCATCAGGAACGAGGAGACACCAAGCGACGGGTCCTGCAGATCACCGCACGAGTTTACGATCCTTTGGGAATGCTGGCACCTTTCACCGTATGCGCAAGAATATTCTTCCAGTTGTTGTGGAAACGAAAGGTTGGTTGGGATGACATACTGCCCATAGAACTTCAACCAACATGGAATCAGTGGTGTGCAGAGTTGTTGCACCTGCAAGACCTGAAAGTATCAAGGTACAGCGGGCAGGACAAGGATGCAGATGTCGTGTTCACGGATATACATATATTCTGTGATGCAAGCCCCGCAGCTTATGGAGCGGTATCATATACAGTTATGGAAGATTCCAGTGGTACAAAGAGCCCAACAATGCTAATGGCGAAGTCTAGGCTCGCGCCGATAAAAGAACTGACGGTTCCACGGCTCGAGTTGATGGCATGCCTGGTAGGAGCAAGACTAGCTTCCTACATCACCGAAAAGATGCAAGTCACTCCAGTTCGACGACACCTGTGGACAGATTCCAAAATTGCGCTTTGCTGGATACGTGGAGATCCACAACGATGGAAACAATTCGTCCACAATCGAGTAAAAGAAATTCACGAGCGCACGAGGACAACAGAATGGGGATACTGTAACAGTAAAGAAAACCCAGCAGATTTGTTAACAAGAGGAATCTCCGCGCGAAAGTTGATCGAAAGTAAGACGTGGTGGTCAGGACCAAGCTGGTTGTCTGAGGATGAAAGCGAATGGCCTGGTGGCAGCTCAGATGGTGACTTTGCAAAAGACGAACTAGAGGAAAAGGAATCAAGACACGTATTGCAGACAGTAACGACGGTGACAGACGAAGTCATCGACATGCGAAGGTTCAGTACCCTGAAGAAACTGCACAAAGTCATGGCCTGGGTTTTCAGATTCACCGCAAAAGCGCGGAAAAGAAGTCGCCAAAGCGGACCGTTGACAGCGCAGGAATTAAGAAGAGCTGAGGAACAGTGCGTGAAAACTGTGCAAGCAAACGCGTTCCCAGAGGAAATAGCAGCTGTGCGAAGCAAGACATCGCTCCCGATGAGGTCAAAGTTACAAGGCAGCATGCTGTTCGTGGACGGAAAAGGCCTTCTCAGGTCAACAGGCCGATTGCAGCAGAGCGACTTGCCCTACGACCAGAAGCATCCCATGGTATTGCCAAAGGGAGATCATTATTCGGAGTTGTTGATCAGACAATGCCACTGGGACTTGCTCCACTCCGGAGTAAGGGATACACTTGTGCAATTGCGGGAGAGATACTGGATTTTGCAAGCACGTCAGGCGATCAAGAAAATTTTGAGGAAATGCGTCGTATGTCAGCGATATAACGCAAGAGCTTCAGGACAAGAACCGGCTCCGCTGCCAGCAGCAAGGGTGACCCAGGCAGAACCGTTTACAGTGATTGGACTTGATTTCGCCGGACCGCTGTGGATAAGAACTCGACAATCTGCGAAGAAGGGGCACTTCGTGATATTCGTGTGTGCAGTCACTAGAGCCTTGCACCTTGAGATAGTACAAGACATGTCAGCATCCACATTTCTATTAGCGTTCCGGAGGTTCGTGGCGCGACGGGGAATGCCCAACATAGTCTACAGTGACAATGCAAAGACTTTTCGAAGGAGCAACAAGGAGCTCCGAGAGTTATGGGACGTAGTCAACAGCAAAACAGTCAAGGGAAAGGTTGCTGACTGGAGAGTAGAATGGCGATACAATGCTCCTCATGTTCCTTGGTGGGGCGGCTTTTACGAGCGTTTAATAAGGTCAGTAAAGGTTGCTCTGAAAAAGACGATCGGAGCAAGGTGTCTCAAAGAAGCTGAGCTCAGCACAACAATCACCGAGGTCGAAGCCGTGTTGAATTCGCGACCAATAACCTATGTGTACGAAGATGAAAAGGAGCGGCCATTATCTCCATCAGCATTTCTGACTGGAAAACGACTGACGACCCTGCCAGGTATACCCTCTGGCAATGTGTATGGAAGCAATGCCACCACGATACAAAGGTTGTGGCAGAAACGGGTGGAATCTCTGGAACTGTTCTGGAAGAGATGGTACTCGGAGTACCTAACAGAACTGCGCAACCTCTGTAGCAAGCGCAAAGGAGGCATACTTCAAGTGGATGACTTGGTCATCATCCGCGAAGACGGAAAACCAAGGCAAAGATGGTCGATGGGAAGAATAGTCCGAAGTTTTCCCGGTAAAGACGGCAAAGCAAGAGCTTTCGAGGTTCGCATCCCAAATCAAGCAGTAGTAATACGTCCGGGAGAACTGCTCTACAAGGTGGAAGTGTGAAGTGGACACTTAACAGAAGAAAAGTACCTTTTCTTCGGGGGGGAGTGTGTTGAACTTTGGGACATTTAGAAGTTGGTACAATGGACTGAAGGACGAGGACGAAGAAGAAACAGGTTGCACGGGTTTGGTTTTTTGTGTTGTTGAATATTCGGGTTCCAGATTTCGAAGGAACAGGTTGTGTGGTAGTTCGCTTCGCAGAAATAAATGCGATTGGATTTGGGCTTGGAGTTCTTCCATTAAGGTCCGGGACAGGAACTTCTAAAATATGTATGCGCATGTATCTGTTTACTTTTACATATCGATTCGCATTTTGAATATCGAACGCTTTGTAATTTCCAGCAAAACACAAATTTTTCGTGTCTGGCTTCATATTTAGAAGTGCGAATGAAACGGCCGAATTGTGCTCTCCTTCTCCTCTCTTTCTGAAGACACGTGACACGGCGGTGCGGATACGGTGACGAAACATCGCGGAAAATCGTTTGCGGAAGCCAACCGGAGGCGGCGCAGCTCTGTCGCGCCTCTCGACAAGGAGAGAAGCAGGAAAGCGTAAAATGTGGTTTCCTTTGCGCTTGAATCACGAACGACACAACCGCGCGAGTCCCGTTCCTTTCGTGCTGCTGTCAGCCAATCGCAGCAGCCCGCCAAGATGTCAGCCAATCGCCGCAGACGATTTTGAAACCCAGGCTTTCTGCAGCTACAAGTGGCTGCCCATACAGCTGATGGCGGCTCGTCTCCATAGCTACGACCACTGAAAGCAACGTCGTGATTGGCGGACTCTTAATTGTTATGTCACATCGCTCAAGCAATTATGCTTTGTCTCTACTTGTGTTTGGCTCAACGTCGTGTCTTCACGTGCACTGCTAACCGTGGGGAATATCCTGCGACACAGCCACAAGATATTCCGTAGCAGACGATAGAAAAAGACGCTGACGGTGTCATCTGCTAAGTGTCGTCTGCTAAGTCAGCCGTACGCCATTCCCGCTCTTCCGGCACCGAATAGCCCAACATAGGTAACGGGACGGAACTTCGGCTCCGTAGCGGTATTCTGCTTATTATTCATTTATTGTTTTCACTAGAATATTTCGTGAGGATGTCGCTCCTGTGGTTACATTGTATCCGACCTCTGGCATGGACCTCTGAACCGTCCACAAAGCCGCGACGCTGACCGCTGTTATTCCTGTATGACTCGAAAACGTGCAACGTCTGACAGTAGAGATGCAACAGCGTCACACTTTCTCCAATTCACCCGTAAAACCGGTCACGTGACATCTCTTCCCCAAAACAGACCCCAAAAGAAAAATACAGAAAGACCAGGAACTTCGCGAAAGAGAAGTGGAGAAAAATAGACCAGGGGTCTCGCTACCTTGCCGGCATCGCTGTCTGCATGAAGAAAGACTGTTCTTTCTCGTTTGCAGGGGGACGCATGAAGGAACTGTCTAGGAGGGAAGCCAAATGGGACAGTCCTGCCATTGCTCCTTCCGACTGATGCCAACGGTGTATTAAGAAAAACGGAAGGTCTCTATCGAGGCCTCATTAGCAGGATCCACGCTGCCCGGTTTAATTGAACAGGAACCGTGTTTAAAGCCATCCCCTGTCGTGTCGCTTTCAAAGCGTGATATGGAGGTCGCGCAGGCGAGTCGAGTTTCTTTTCAGGTGTCACTAAAGACAGGCGCTGCCTTGAATGGAGGCGACGTGCCGCGTCCTCGTGGTGCACCAAAGGGTTAACCCAGAATGACGAGCGGACGACTGAGAGGCAACAGGGAATTAGTTCCGCCATGCCTATGGAGGGACTTCTCTGCAGAGTACTCTCAATGAAGCATTTACCAGGATGATGGCGAGCCCGGATGACCTGCAAAATGATACTCCCGTTGCACTCTCAGCAAAAAGGGAGTGAAAAAGTGGTAACTTCTATAGTTACCACCCAAGTCAACGTATAGCGTCTGACGAAAGGGCGTAAAAGTGTGGTAACCTTGCCTGTTGCAGGCGCCTTTGCAAGTGCAGCACAATATGTGTGTAGAGCTGTAATTACAGCCACAGAGGCATTGCACTTTCAGGGGGTGTTGCTTTCCCAGCATTGGCAGTGCAGTGGACATTGAGCGCATTGTGTACAACGAAGATAACCGCAAACTAAAATTTGTTTTGGAGATTTGCGCTAATCTGTTGTGCCGACCTCAACCAGGTATCAGGTAGAACTTTGCAGCCTTTTAGGCACAACAGCGACAAATATTACCTTCTAAAAGGTGTAACTCCTCCACCCTTTTTTTCTAAGAGTGTGTGCTCTGACTCTCTGTGGTGCTTCGTGCTATGCGGGGCGACCTCAGAGAGAAAGCTGCAGAAAGAAGTTCGAGGTGTCCAAGGAACTCTAGAGGCAGAAACAAATGGTTGCCAGTATTATTACATTAACCAATAACGGTATACTCATTCAAAAGACACATCCCAAAGAATGCAAAAGAGAAGCGTACACCAAAATGTTTGAAGAACCACACGTTCAACTCCATAAAAGAAGGGGGGAAAATATTGGGTGTAATGCGAGGAAAAAGCGAGGCGTACTCCTTTTAAACATAATTAATAAGTGTGATTAGCATGCGGATTAATTGGCTCGGGTTCATATGACATATACTGACCCGCGTGCCTTGGGGTGAGCCAGACATCAGGTGGCAAATTTTCTCAATTATTTTCATTTAAGTTGTTTGTTGTTGTTGTTGTCTCAGGTGGTGGTGATGTGTTCACTCGCGGAAGTTGCCCGTGAATTAATGTTGTCCATCCGAGAATTGTTTAAAGCAAACTGCGATCTCTGACGTACGTACCTGGGCATCTTGTACCACGACTGCCATCTGCTTGCATCCTCGAAAGGTCCCTAGGCGCAACCTCGAGATCATGGGCTCGCTGCTGAGAGACCAAGGCCTGTAGAAAAACACAATAAAGCAATATTTACCAACACTCTAAAAACCGCACAGAACAGAACTTCACCGTATAAAACGCTTAGAAATAATCGTGGCTCACAGGTTTTTTGTTTCTTTTGTGTTACGCCGCGAAGCAACTGTGGCTATACGAGCGGCGTACGAACATGGACAGATGGAGGGAGCACAGCATGAACGAGGAGGAGACGTGGGGGGGGGGACAGTACGCGTCCTGGGCTGACTTCTGTGCCGGCATTCGTCTGGAAAATCTGCCGGAAAATCCAGGGAAAACCTCAGATAGCACAGCTGGTGGTAGGATTCGAACCAACCACCTCCCAGTTTACAGCACGACATCGAGTAACAACGAACGGGGTTCTTGTTTTTCCACTCGCCCATTCCGCGGTTTTTCGAGAGTGGGAGACGCACGCCTTTTTGTAACAATTTGGATCCTTTCTGATAGCCACAAAGCGGCGTACGGCCACCTCTCTTCCGTGTCAGAAGCGATAACTGTGGCTCGATTCGCGTCTGTGGCTGGAGCAGAGCGTGTTACGCGATCAAGCTCTGTTCTTTTTTTTTGTTTGTTTCTTTTTTTAATCTCCAACCCAGATTGCTCCACAGGGTCGATGAAGATGGCAAAAAATATTTCCGGAGCATCCCATGGTTATCGCCCTCGTGCTTTTGAGATGCCGCCGTACACGGTCGTAGACACGGCCTTCTCGGAAGTGGAGTTGGTCTCCACCCGACATGTGAACTGCCGAGAAGGGGATCGCCCACTGGTTCTTCAATCCTTCGGAGAAGGTCAGACAACCGCTGATCGCCTGCGTTACACTGCGTGGGATTGACTGACAGAATGTTCCCCACCGAAAAGAGGTTTTCTTCTTCGCGCTCTCTTCTCGTATAGGCTAACCACCGCGAAAGGGGTTACGAAGGCAAAGACCCCAACTAGCGATCGAGGATGAAGGTAAATTTAATCCAAGAACCTCTTCGTGATGTTGTCTGTGCTCTGACCCTCTTTGAAAGCAACATGTCTGCAGAGAACGCGATTTTTTTTCTGGATATCATCTTTCCTGTCGGGTCATGCAATTCTTTCGCCAATACGATTATTAATGCCAGGTTGACAGACGACCAGCTCGTCGCGTGGCGTATATAGTGGTTAGGATAATCGCCTTCCACGTTGAGACTGGGAGGTGACGCCGGTTCGAATCTCGGCACTGCGGCATTGCTGTCTGAGGTTGTCCCTGTGTTTTCCTGCAGACTTTCCAGACGAATATCGGCACAGTTCCCCCGTGAAGTCCTCCCAGGACGCATACCAATTCCTTTCGTCCCCCGCTCCTTCCTGCTGTCCTCTCTTCATCTGTTCACGTCTGTACGCCACTGATAGCCACAGTTGTTTCGCGGCGCTAACGCGGAACTGATAAAAAGTTGGCATAACATTCACTTATCAGTCATCATTTTCACGCCTCACTAGCCGCATCTGCTTTTACATCACCGCTCGGGAGTACACTCTTAGAAATGAACTTCACCACATAGCACGCTCCTAGCCAACCATCACCCCGAATGACAACGTTCTCGTCCCTCATTTGTTGAAAACGGGAGGAGGAGCCCATTTTGTGCCGTGCATAATGGAACAAAATAGGCTCCTCCTCCCGTTTTCAACAAATCTAGAGCGAGAACGTTGTCATTCGGGGTGATGGTTGGCTAGGAGCGTGCTATGTGGTGAAGTTCATTTTTAAGAGTGTAGGACACATTTTTTATTAACATCATCATCATCATGCAGTGGCTGTGGTAGTCAAAAGTGTTTGCACAAATCAGGAGTGATAATGCTATCATTGCGTGCAATGTGGGCCTTCAGCCTGTTATGTGCTGAAGTTCTGTTTTGAGAGAATCTCACCATATAAAGCCCGGCCTGTCACAAAGGCAGCCTTCAATGATCATTGAAAGCAATAGGCATTGAACCAGCATTGAACATGCGCGTGGCGCCACCAAGAGTGGAACGTGTCAACCTGCCAGTTGCTCCAATGATCTGTGCTCTTTGAGAAGTTGACACGTTTCACGCTTGCTGGAGCTGCGGGCATGTTCAATGGCCCTTGGGCTCAGTGATCATTAAAGAGTGTCCGCGTGACATGCTGTAGGTCAATCATTGCCAGGTAGATCATTCTGTTCGGAATCGTTCACCACCACCACCACAGAGTGTAGTATGTTTGCCTTGAGTGTGTTATGTGGTGAACTTCTGTTTCTATACTGTAGTCCATATTTGTATGCTTGACAAGGCAGCACCTTCCCCAACGGCAAGCCCTCCGTCGCCGTCGAATGCAACTTGGGTGCAACACAATGTCCATGGCCACCCTCCTTGGTCCCGTCCCTCGGCCTATAACCGGTGCTCCGTCACCAAAGCCCTGCTCCGCTTCCTGAAAGGCTCGGGCCCTGCGTCTGCCATCTGACGGGGCTTTCTTGTGCCATGTCGTGCCTTGCTGCCTAACTGTTTCTCTTTCTTTTTTTCCCCTGTCTTTTTCTTTATTTTTTATATTTTGAGTTTCTTTCTTTTTTTGGAATAGCAAGCCGGCATTAGCCTGGCTGACATTTCCATTTTTCTTTCTTTTCATTCTATTAAACATATCCCCCCCGCCCCCCTTGACAAGGCGGATTTATGAAAGACAAACGCATGGACTGCTGAGATATCCAACTAAGTTTGCCAAGCAAGCTTCACACCACTCCACGACAAAAATCCGGGAGGCACGGACGGACACACAAAGGAGGTACACACACACAGAGTGCGTCCGTGTTTGTGTGTCCGTGCCTCCCGGTTTTTTGTCACGGAATTTTACCAGCTAACCCTATTTCTTCTCTCGTTCACGACAACAACAACAACAACAACAAATACACTGATGATAATGAGTGGGGAAATTCGTCACCTGGCCATTCGCACTACGACGCAACTGCATCAAGCAAGTTATTTCACGCTATGGCAGTAGCGTATGGCCAGACAAATATTTCGGGATGGGTTCTATTGGAACCTTACATGGGGAAGGTGGATTTCACCCTCGTTTCCCTCTCCCAAATGCACTTTCCAGGGTACGGTTTTGGTGGGGGATTGAACCCTCACCCCCACTCTGGGTACGCCACTGCTACGCTACGGCCTTCGTTTACCAGCTCTGTGTGATGTAATTTTACAGCTGCGTGATGCCACCGAGCAGATCCAATGTCACCGGGATTAGCTCGTGCACTTTCGCTGCCTCTCGACAAGTTGTCTTTTATTATAGTGTGTGGGCGATGAAGATATGCACGTAATGCAGCCACATTTTCTCCGTCTTACCCGAAGGCCGCGCTAACACCATAACCGTTGCGTTCGCCTCTCACGCAGTTGACAATGTCAAAGCTCAAAGATTACGGGCTCATGATCGCGTACAAGTTAGAGTCGAATCTTCCACTATTTCTAGCTGCTTGAGACTGGACCTCCGCGTATTTGTATGCAAAAGAGGCTATCTGCATGAACGCAAGAAAAGAAATAAGTGCGCTTGTGAAACTGAGAAGCTGTATTTGACTTTATGTCTCATTGCAGAAAGAAAAGTTGGGGTACTTACAGCTAATTTATGACGTGATTACACACTTTTCTCCTGACTAGGTAGTTTTGTTTCTTCGAAATATCTCAGATGTTTTGTTTACGTTCGTGTCACGACGTAGAACGCGAAGAAAAACAATGTACAAGTTTCCGGCGATGCAGAATCAAAAATAACAAAGACGGTTAAGAGCATCAACTGTTTTTTCTCTTGTACCAACCCTTACCCTTTTCCAACCCAAACTTTTACCAACCCTTTTCTGTTCTGCCATGTGACTTGGTTTTTGATATATGCTTCACCACTTGTAACAGGTTCTCAAACTTGAAGAAGTGCAGCCTACTACACGAAAGTCTTGTTTTTAATGTACATAGTATACAGTTGATGTTCTTAACCGTCTTTGTTATTTTTGATTCGTGTCACAAAGTTGAATGCTCGAGTGATAAATAATTCACAAACCTTTTCCGTGATTTCTTGGAAATACAGAGCAAAGCAGAAGGGTTCTGTACGCAGCATCTCTAGCGTAACTGAAATGAATGTACGTGGTTTAAGCCTATAACAAATAAATATAAAATAACAATACTAATAAAAACTAATAAGTACATAAAAGTTATAACAGCCGAACATACCTCAAGGTAATCAGCACGTCAGTTTAAAGGGGCACTAAAGTGGAAAAATATCTCCTCGCGGAATTAAAGATGACGTTACCTTAACACCAACACAAAAGGAACGAGATGCGTCGTTGCTCATGAGGCCTCTGATTGTCTCCTCAACTATCTCCCGCGATATGATTGGACGAATCGTTTGAGGAGGCCAACGGTAGCCCGTTCCGCATTGTCGGCCTTCTTGAGAAGGGGAAGGTATGCCAGCAAATTGTGACGGATCAATCTAATTACTTTTGAGAGGACTATAAAAGATTGGTGCTCTTAGGAAATGAAGTACCTTCGTGTCTTGAGAAAGCATATAGCATATCTCGGGAAAGAGAGAAAGTATACTCCAATGAAATTGTTGAAAGAAAGCACATATTTTTCTTCATTTCTGTTTTGTTCTCTCTCCTTTCTTCCGCTTAAAGCTGTGAATTACAGAGACTGAATTAACACTGTTAGAAGATCTTTACTTTTCGTCTATTGCAGTACTGTCATCTCTCTCGCTCTCTCTCTCTCTTTTTTTTTATTTTTTATTAGACATGCCTTCCAACTAAGCCCACCTGGACAAAAAGAAGTATTTCTCTGGGCAGAAAAGGGATGATCGCATTTAGCCCTCAAAGCAATACAAAACAAAGAAACTAGTAAGCCACTTCCATCGAACTTGTCCTCTCAGAAGAACTTCAGTGCCCTTAGCCCGAAAAAAAAGTGAGGTAAGTAAAGAGAAGGCAGAAGGAGACGGCTTCCACAAAGTGCGTCCTCCCCCGAATTCGGGGTATCTCCAGCAATAATGATTCTGCTTCATCGTGTGCATCATGTTGCATCACCTATCTCAGAAGAAAACGTCCCGAAGAAAAGCAAGTTCGTGAGAGAAGAAGAAAACAGGAGTAGATGAACAAAAATGAGGGTTGCGCGGTTGCCAGAAGGCCCGCCAGGTGTCGCACGGCGTCGAAAAGGTACGCGTACTTCTGCGACTTTTCTGTCTTCTGCGAATTAGGAGCAGCGGTTAGAGGGCGTTGCACTAAAGAGAGTGCGAGCACTGGCTCCGTTCCAAAGGAAGACAAGTTTTCAGAGCCTGGCAGGGCAATGTTAAATACAGATCTCGACATGGATACTTACTTTGATACATCGTCCGCGCTTTTGGTTTCTCGAAGGAGGGAAAGGGATAGCGATCCGGGTCTTTGTCCGGATTTCAGATCGGGTTTAAAGTTGAAGGTTACGCTCCTTCGAAATAATGGTCGCCAAATCGATTGTGTCACGAATATGAGCGTGAAGGTGCGTGACGCAATTTCGACAGCAGCGTGACGAATCAGACGCGGTAATTAATTGATGGATGCCCAAATGGGAAAGGAGCTGGTGGTTGAATTCCACGAATCAATGGACGTCACTGTCCTCACCGTTCCATTCACAGGAAGAACTGAGCCATGCAGTGTACGTATCCATCAATCAACTTGCTGTCTGGAAACGTGCCCTTGTGTCGTGATGTCTACCGAAGTGAAGATTTACGATTTTATGGGCGACTGACTCGGTTGTCCGGCAATATATACAACAAGGAATAATAGAAAAAAAAAAAATAATAATAAGGACTACGTTGCAATGTGAGAAAATAGCCATTTTGCCGCAAAGTTTCTGCGGATTTCGCATTCTAATTCGCGATAAATTTAAAAATACAGCCCTGCTCCACATTCAATGACGTCACTACAAGTGCGACGCTTCCCGTAATACACATGCACATGAATCACGGGGACGAATTCGCTACCGGGGCAAATGAGAGGGTCACGAGTACGAAATTCACCGTAGGTGGTACGGAACCCGTTAAACTGCAAGGATAAGTGCAAGTCGGCCGTAAATCACAGTCACGCTGCTAGATACGAGAAACATAACATCGATAAGCATCGATTAAAATACTGATTAAATATATCGATACATCATCGATGCATATCGATATCTGCTATCAATATACTCCGTCGATTGATTGATTGATTATTTAAAGGAAGACCAGAGAGAAATTGAACTTGTCTCCGTCGACATTTATTGGTATCCGATGGTTTTGTGCAGATATCCAATATCTAGAGAGATTGTTCGATATCACCGAACCAACCATCATCTCGAAAAACATCGTTCTCTCCTCTGATTTGTGGAAAACGGGAAGCGTACGTCCTTTTGTGACACATCTGCAGCAGTGTTAATTGTCACAAAAAGGCGTACGCTCCGCACTCTCTACAAATCATTCTGTTCAAACTATTCAACTATTCATTCAAACTATGTCATTCTGTGCAAATGATTGGCATTTAGCGTGTTCCGTTTTGAGAGCGCATACACTCTATAAACGAAAATGTGGGGCGTACGCCTTTTAGTGGCAATAAATTGTACTGCCGTCAAAGTGGAAGACAAACCACAGGGATTTTAGGAAAAAATCTTCCCCGGAACTGCACCGCAAACGATACTGCCCCGACGACCGTTTTCTAGGCCGCGCATTCAAAGACGCGGCCCACCCGTGGGCGGACTGCGTTATCAAGGGGCCCTTCTCCAATATATGAAGGACCACAGGGATGCACGGATATACGTTAGCTGCCACAAAACAGCGTACGCTCCATGCTTTCCACGCAATAATAGGCGCAGAGCGTGTTATGCGGTGAAGTTCTCTTTTTAGGGACGGACGTCCTTTTCCCCGAAGGTTCTTGTGCGGAACGACTTTGAAAAACTCGCGGCCTCGTGCGCTTTCTTCAAGAAACGGGCCTAGCGGAAAGACCACTCTAGTGCACCTCTCACCTACAGTGTGCCTCCGTCCCATCAGTATCGGTCATCTTGCCTATGCATCACTTTGAAGTCCTCAACTCCCCTCTCCCACTTTCCTTTTTTTTTTTGGCTATAGTCGTGACGATGCCCACTTGAGTGCGGCCAACAACGGCAAGCTACCTCGACACCGCCACCCCCCTCTCTTTTTAGGGTGTTGCGCTCGACGAATGCTATCTCATTACCGACGCTTATTTTGCTGTTTCTTTCTTTTTTTTCAAACAACTTGCAATACGTTATGCTAGCGGACCCATTTAGATTCATTCTTGTAACTGTTATAAATAATAAATATTGCATTGCATACATACATACATACATGTTGTATTGCAATGCAATACAATTCAAAGCAATACGATACGATACGATACGATACGGTGCCGTGCCGTGCCGTGCCGTGCCGTACAATACAATACAATACAATACAATACAATACAATACAATACAATACAATACAATACAATACAATACAATACAATACAATACAATACAATACAATACAATACAATACAATACAATACAATGCAATGCAATGCAATGCAATGCAATGCAATGCAATGCAATGCAATGCAATGCAATGCAATGCAATGCAATGCAATGCAATGCAATGCAATGCAATACAATGCAATGCCATGCAATGCAATGCTGGCTGAAATGTCTGAACTGCGACGTTTCCCTTGCATTGTTGTATCGTATCGTATCGTATCGTATCGCATTGCATTGCATTGTATTGAATTGCAATACAACATGTATGAGGTCCAAATTCCTTAACTTCAGCCTTTTCGTTATTTTTTATTTTTCTCACTTGCTTCGGTAATATGCTTCACACAGCTCGCGTGGTGTACAGTGGTTAGGATGATGGCCTTCCACGCCGAGACTGCGAGGTGACACAGGTTCAAATCCCGGCACCGGCTGTGCTGTCTGAGGTTTTCCTTTGGTTTTCCGAATACTTTCCAGACGAATATCGGCACAGTTACTCCTGAAGTCGGCCCGCGACGCATACTAACCCCCTATGTCTCCCACTCCTTCAGGCAGTCCTCTCTTCATCTGTCCACATCTGTACGCCGCTCATAACCGTACAGTTGCTTCGCAGCGCTAACACGGAATTTTAAAAAAAAAATGCTTCCCGACGGCATTTCAACCCAAAAGACCCATTCCACATGCTGTCGGACAAGCAGCGATACCTATCTTATTTGTCCTCCTACATCATCGTGGGGTGTAGCGTGCTTTTCGCGATATCAATCTGCAAAATACCGACCTGGGTGTGAATATGTGAGGGTCGCACTTTCTCACAGACTTTGTGGTGGTCGCGGAAGGCGAAGAAATGGGTTATGCAACGTTCCGAAAAGGCTTTCGCCTTTAGAAATATGTGTAGGACGTTCCCGTGTTGTCATTCTGGCGGATGTGGATTATGTAAAGCCCTCGCCCGCGTAATCCCACCCCGATCACACGCAGGCAGGGTTCCTCATCAGACAGGCCAGGGCCGTTAGTTCCACAGGCGCAGTGGGAGTTCTTTTCTCCTCATCCCCATATTATCGTCATCATGTACTTCTCTCTCTCTCTTTTCTCCTATACGGTGTGAATTGAAACTTACGAGTAAGAATATAGGAGAGTCTTCTTTTTTGTTTTGTTTTTTCATTCCATGTTAGCGCCGCGAAGCAACTATGGCTAGGAACAGCGTACAGACATGGACAGATGGAGAGAGGACAGCAGGAAGGACCAGTTCCCGTGGCATAGTGGTTAGGATGATCGCTTTCCACGCCGAGACTGGGTGGTAGCACGGGTTCGGATCCTGTCACCGACTGTGCTGTGGGAGGTTTTTCCTGGGTTTTCCGAATACTTTCCAGACGAATGTCGGCACACTTCCCCCTGAAGTCGGCCCAGGACGCATACTAACCCCTCTGTCCCCCACTCCTTCCTGCTGTCCTCTCTCCATCTGTCCACGTTTGTACGCTGCTCATAGCCACAGTTGCTTCGCGGCGCTAACACGGAATGAAAAAAAAATGTGTTGAAACTGTGAAAAAAAGAAGAAGAAATGTTCAGTTCTGTTAATCAATTACCAATTAACCGTCATTGCAGTTTATTAAGAACGAATTTTCTTTATTTATTTTTGCCATTCATGGCTGGTACGCAGGAACTTCTGTCTTGCCGTAACTGGCGTAGCATTTGCACCACGGAACATCGGACAGTGATTCCCCTCTTTCTGCGTTTCCTCCATTTTTCTTTCTTTCTCGAGTGTGTAAACGAATGTTCATTTCAAGTTAACTGAACTTTGGTTTTAGTTTCTTCGCTTATTGTATTGTATTGCATGTTGTGTTGTATTGTATTGTATTGTATTTGATTAGTGTATAGATATTAACCTCATTCCTCTTAGCACTAGAAGAGACCCCAATAAGTGACGGTGTAGACCTGCATTTTATACATGTACATACTGTGTTTCGTGTGTCGCGGATGTCTGAACCACCTCTCCATATTTTCCTTTTATATATTTAGTCTAATCTAATCTAATCTATTCTGAACATTCTGAGATTAATTCTTAGAGAGATTAATTCTGATAATTAATTAATTCTGAGAGAATATTATCTGAATTATATCTGAGAGATAATTAATTCTGAGATTACACACTGAAAGCTCACGGGGGGATCTATTTATTTTGACAGGAAAAGTCAGCCAGAAAGGACGGCTTGCTATTCCTTGCTCATGGTAAAACAAGCGAAGGAATAGCTGATCACAAAAAGGCGTTTCCTACAGCTCTTCATCTGACCCTTTACCCCATCGTATAATGTACAAAATACAGATGTGTTGTACGAGGTAGCAAAAAGGAAATAAAGATGAGGCAGGTGCAACCAATATTTTCCTGGATGCAGAAGGCAGAGAGATACAACACAAACAACGTTCTACAATGTCGCGCGTCACCTGAAGCCACGGTGATACATTACCGACCACTGGATAACGATTAAGTTATTGGCCGCTTCGCTTGTCAGCGGGCTTTAGTAAGCTTTATCTATCTTATTTAGTGGGCTGTAGCTTTCTCCTGCTACACTTCTACCTTCATACCATACTTCACCCCCGGGGGACAAAAAAAAAGACGTTGGCCCCACGCGAAATGTCTCGAGGGTAATGCGTTTCAACGCGGAACGCAGACACACCAAAGAGAAACAAGAACAAAAAGTCCCACGATGGCGTCGCCACTATCGCCGTAGGTGGCGTTGCTGTCAACTCCAATATTTCCAATTCTTTCGCAACGCCTCTGCTGCACCCTTACCGCAAAGTTTCCTGTTGTAACATTTAGTTATTGTTCTAAACAGTACCTACCGTTGGTGACAAATTGTTTTTGGAACGAGAAAGGTGACTGACTGCTCAGGTGGGATAATGTAAATGGTATGGTTCAATGCCACTCATTTGAATACGTTGAAATTCGCGGCCATAGAGCAGACGTTTCTGTACAACGACGTAGAATTGGCGGGGAAAATATAATAAATATTATAAATAAATTTTTTGTTCTTTGTTTTTTCACAGATATATGTAAGTATTATTATTCTGACAGTTCTTACCCGTTATAAGCTTCCCATTTGGATGAAGGTGTTTTCCCGAAGATGAAGATACATCTACATTTTGGATGATGATACCTTCGGAGGATCAGAACACCTAGACAAAGCGTCGGCGTTCGAACGTGGTCTTCCAGTTTTTCTTTTTTTTTCTTCTTTTTTTTAACGGAGATAGTATGTATTATTGGAGATGCAGAAGGTTGCGGGCGAGGCGACAGAATAGTCCTTGAAGTGATTTAGGCCTGCAGAGGGCGTTATGGTCGGCGACGTCTTGTTCATAAAGGTATGGTGGAAATTTGTGAATGTCCCAGGCTGTGGCTGGACACTATACTTTTTCTTATTGCTGCTCATTATCATTTACCACCATCGTCTTTAACTTGGAGGCGTTGTCCACCAAAGAAATGCTGGCCCTGCTCACTCCACTAATGCTAGAACAGTAGGTCTACTTCTAACAAAGGCAAGCACAATTTTAGGATTTCTAGGCACAATGACCTTCGTTGGGATACTCGCATGTTTCCAGTGGTGGATAGCTGTGCGGGACTACCCGAAACCCAGAGCAAGAGAGACTGCACTCCCCTCCGTCTCCTGTACCACCATCATCTTTCACGTTCATCTTTCACCCTTCCCGTGTCCCCCTCCCCCTGGTGCACCAAGCAGCCATTTGTGAGCAGGCTGATCGCACCTTTATGCATATATTGCATATATGCATATATTGCATGCATATATTGCATATATTGCATGCAAATATTTAAAGATCGCGGAAACGTTTCAAGAAATACAATCTACAATAATTAATTACGCAGGTTGCCGTACTGAGATGCCCCCTCTCCCCCTCCCAAAAAGCAGACAGAAAATCAATGGAAATTTCCACAAAAATTCCTTTCCAGCGTAGTTATAAAAATCCAACAACCGTTTCTGGGAAACAATATGATCCCGTCCTGCGTGCAATTCCGCTCTCCTGTCTGCAAGCTTGTACCCTATTAAAAATGAGTGCTTATTATATAACAGCTTGTTAGATCCATTATCGAAGGTCTATTATCGTGTTTGAAACGTTGGCTATTCGTACAACCTTGATTAGTGACCCCCCACCCATCAATTAACCTAGCAACCCATTAACCTTGCACATGGAGCAATTCTGTCGTGTCTCTGCGACGGCTGCTGTCATCTTCACTTTCTTTTTACTTTCCCCCCCAGTGCAGCACAAAAACGATTTTCTCTCCTTCCCCGTATGAGAGGCACTAAAATGAGATCCCGTCTGGGCGCTGCCAGGGTCAGTGAGGCACAACTATACTAAACGTTACCCGGAAACGGCGCAAGGTCGAAACATCTCCCTAGTTATAGGACACTAAAAATGGGGTTTGTGCGATTACGAATGTACAGGAGCAAAGTATAAGGCAAAAACGCAAAAGTATCTTCTCACTTCCGGTCCCGAACGCAGTTCAGGGAGCGTTTACCGTCGAGTGCGCCGGGAGATTTTAGTGCAGAATGCATTTTACAAACACAGCTAGAATGAAGATGGATAAAACGTGCTGCCATGGTATCACTTGCGCTCGATTCGGTCCCTCTCTTCATTCCTCCTTTTGGAGCTGGTGATGAGTGACATCAAGGTGATATCAAGTGGTGCTCTCGTTCGGCCCTCTCCCAACTTCCTCTTTTGGAGCAAGTGGCGAGCGGTATCAAGGTGATATCAAGTAATGCTCTCGCTTCAACCCCTCTCTCTATTTCTCCTTCTGGAGATGCTGGTGAGTGCCATCAAACGTCATATCAAGTAATGCTCTCTTTCTGTCCCTCTCTCCACTTCTCTTTTTGGAGCAAGTGGCGAGTGACATCAAGGTGATACCACGGGATGCGTCTGCTTCGGTCCTTCCCTCCACTTCCCCATTCGGAGCAGGTGGCAAGTGACATCCATGTGATTGATATCAAGGTGATATCAAGTGGTGCTCTCGTTCGGCCCTTCTCTCCGCTTCCCCATTCGGAGCAGGTGGCAAGTGACATCCATGTGATATCACCGATACACTCGCTTCGGCCCCTCCTTCCACTTCTCCTTTCGGAGCAAGTGGCGAGTGACGTCAAGGTGATATCAAGTGATGATCTTGCTTCGGTACTTCTCTCCATTATTCCTTTTGGAACCGGTAGTGATTGATATCAAGGTGATATCAAGTGATGCTCTCGTGCGGCCCTCCATCAACTTCCCCTGTTGGAGCAAGAGGCGAGCGGTACCAAGGTGACATCAAGTGATGCTCTCGCTTCAGCCCCTCTCTCCATTTCTCCTTCTGGAGATGCTGGTGAGTGCCATCAAACGGCATATAAAGTAATGCTCCCTTTTCCGTCCGGTTCGGAGTAACATCAAGGTGACATTAAGTGATGCCCTGGCTTCGGTTCGTATCTCTATAGCTCCCTCTGGAGCTGGTGGCGAGTGACATTAAGGTGATATCACATTACGCTTGCTTCGGCCCCTGATTTCGCTTCTCCATTCGGAGCACGTGGAAGTAGGTTGTACAGTCAACCCTCGATTTATGAACCTTCGATTTATGAATTCTCTCGTTTTAGGAACACGAGCACGGGGAACCAAACTTTTTCCATTCATTTTTCCCTCGTTTTATGAACCTCGATATTCTCCTTCTGAAGCAAGTATCGAGTGACATGCAGGTGACATCAAGTGATGTTCTCGCTTCGGTCGCCCTCTCCGTTTTTCCTTGTGGAGCTGGTGGTAACTGGCATCAAGAGGATGCCCTCGCTACGGCCCCTTTCTCCATTTCTCCTTCTCTAGCAAATATCGAGTGTCGTGGAGGTGACATGAAATAATGTTCTCGCTTCAGTTCCCCTCTTCGTTTTTCCTTGTGGAGCTGATGATGAGTGGCATCAAGAGGATGCCCTCGCAACGGCCCCTCTCCACTTCTCCTTCTGAAGCAAATATCGAGTGTCGTGGAGGTGACATCAAGTAATGTTCTCGCTTCGGTTCCCCTCTCCGTTTTTCCTTGTGGAGCTGGTGGTGACTGGCATCAAAGGGATGCCCTCGCTACGGCCCCTCTCTCCACTTCTCCTTCTGAAGCAAATATCGAGTGTCGTGGAGGGGACATCAAGTAATGTTCTCGCTTCGGTTCCCCTCTCCGTTTTTCCTTGTGGAGCTGATGGTGAGTGGCATCAAGGGGATGCCCTCGCTATGGCCCCTCTTCACTTCTCCTTCTGAAGCAAATATCGAGTATCGTGGAGGTGACATCAAGTAATGTTCTCGCTTCGGTTCCCCTCTCCGTTTTTCCTTGTGGAGCTGGTGGTGAGTGGCATCAAGAGGATGCCCTCGCTATGGCCCCTCTCTCCACTTCTCCTTCTGAAGCAAATATCAAGTGTCGTGGAGGTGACATCAAGTAATGTTCTCGCTTCGGTTCCCCTCTCCGTTTTTCCTTGTGGAGCTGGTGGTGAGTGGCATCAAGGGGATGCCATCGCAACGGCCCCTCTCTACTTCTCCTTCTGAAGCAAATATCGAGTGTCGTGGAGGTGACATCAAGTAATGTTCTCGCTTCGGTTCCCCTCTCCGTTTTTCCTTGTGGAGCTGGTGGTGAGTGGCATCAAGGGGATGCCATCGCAACGGCCCCTCTCCACTTCTCCTTCTGAAGCAAATGTCGAGTGTCGTGGAGGTGACATCAAGTTTCTCGCTTCGGTTCCCCTCTCCGTTTTTCCTTGTGGAGCTGGTGGTGACTGGCATCAAAGGGATGCCCTCGCTATGGCCCCTCTCTCCACTTCTCCTTCTGAAGCAAATATCGAGTGTCGTGGAGGTGACATCAAGTAATGTTCTCGCTTCGGTTCTCCTCTCCGTTTTTGCTTGTGGAGCTGGTGGTGAGTGGCATCAAGGGGATGCGCTCGCTACGGCCCCTCTCCACTTCTCCTTCTGAAGCAAATGTCGAGTGTCGTGGAGGTGACATCAAGTTTCTCGCTTCGGTTCCCCTCTCCGTTTTTCCTTGTGGAGCTGGTGGTGACTGGCATCAAAGGGATGCCCTCGCTACGGCCCCTCTCTCCACTTCTCCTTCTGAAGCAAATATCGAGTGTCGTGGAGGTGACATCAAGTAATGTTCTCGCTTCGGTTCCCCTCTCCGTTTTTTCTTGTGGAGCTGGTGGTGAGTGGCATCAAGGGGATGCCCTCGCTATGGCCCCTCTCCACTTCTCCTTCTGAAGCAAATATCGAGTGTCGTGGAGGTGACATCAAGTAATGTTCTCGCTTCGGTTCCCATCTCCGTTTTTCCTTGTGGAGCTGGTGGTGAGTGGCATTAAGGGGATGCCATCGCAACGGCCCCTCTCCACTTCTCCTTCTGAAGCAAATATCGAGTGTCGTGGAGGTGACATCAAGTAGTGTTCTCGCTTCGGTTCCCCCCTTCGTTTTTCCTTGTGGAGGTGATGATGAGTGGCATCAAGAGGATGCCCTCGATATGAGCCCTCTCTCCAGTTCTCCTTCTGAAGCAAATATCAAGTGTCGTGGAGGTGACATCAAGTAATGTTCTCGCTTCGGTTCCCCTCTCTGTTTTTGCTTGTGGAGCTGGTGGTGAGTGGCATCAAGGGGATGCGCTCGCTACGGCCCCTCTCCACATCTGCTTCTGAAGCAAATGTCGAGTGTCGTGGAGGTGACATCAAGTTTCTCGCTTCGGTTCCCCTCTCCGTTTTTCCTTGTGGAGCTGGTGGTGACTGGCATCAAAGGGATGCCCTCGCTACGGCCCCTCTCTCCACTTCTCCTTCTGAAGCAAATATCGAGTGTCGTGGAGGTGACATCAAGTAATGTTCTCGCTTCGGTTCCCCTCTCCGTTTTTCCTTGTGGAGCTGGTGGTGAGTGGCATCAAGGGGATGCCCTCGCTATGGCCCCTCTCCACTTCTCCTTCTGAAGCAAATATCGAGTGTCGTGGAGGTGACATCAAGTAATGTTCTCGCTTCGGTTCCCTCTCCGTTTTTCCTTGTGGAGCTGGTGGTGAGTGGCATCAAGGGCATGCCATCGCAACGGCCCCTCTCCACTTCTCCTTCTGAAGCAAATATCGAGTGTCGTGGAGGTGACATCAAGTAGTGTTCTCGTTTCAGTCCCCCTCTCTGTTTTTCGTTGTGGAGCTGGTGGTGAGCGGCATCAATGTGATATCACGTGATTCGCTTGCTTCGGTCACTCTCTTCGCTTCTCCATTCGGAGCACGTGGAAAGTAACATCAGAGAAATAGCACGCGATACATTCGCTCCGGCCACTCTCTCCACTTCTCCTTCTGAAGCAAGCATCTAGTGGCATGAAGGTGACATCGAGTGATGTTCTCGCTTCGGTCCCCCTCCCCGTTTTTCCTTGTGGAGCTGGTAGTGAGTGGCATCAATGTGATTTCACGTGATTCGCTTGCTTCGGCCCCTCTCTTCGCTTCTCCATTCGGAGCACGTGGAAAGTGACATCAGAGAAATAGCACGCGATACATTCGCTCCGGACACTCTCTCCACTTCTCCTTCTGGAGCAAGTATCTAGTGACATGAAGGTGACATCGTGTGACGTCCTTGCACGCTCCGGTCCCTCTCTTCGCTTCTCCATTCGGAACATGTGGAAAGTGACACCCGAGAAATAGCACGTGATACATTCGCTCCGGACCCTCTCTCCACTTCTTCTGAAGCAAGTATCTAGCGACATGAAGGTGACATCGCGTGACCTTCTTGCATGCTCCGGTCCCTCTCTTCTCTTCTCCATTCGGAACATGTGGAAAGTGACACCCGAGAAATAGAATGCGATACATTCCCTTCGGACCCTCTCTCCACTTCTCCTTCTGAAGCAAGTATCTGGTGACATGAAGGTGACATCGCGTGACCTTCTTGCATGCTCCGGTCCCTCTCTTCTCTTCTCCATTCGGAACATGTGGAAAGTGACACCCGAGAAATAGCATGCGATACATTCCCTTCGGACCCTCTCTCCACTTCTCCTTCTGAAGCAAGTATCTAGTGACATGAAGGTGACATCGTGTGACGTTCTCGCTTCGGTCCCCCTCTCAATTTTTCCTTGTGGAGCTGGTGGTGAGTGGCATCAATGTGATGTCACGTGATTCGCTGCTTCGGTCCCTCTCTTCGCATCTCCATTTGGAGCACGTGGAAAGTGACATCAGAGAAATAGCACGCGATACATTCGCTCCAGACACTCTCTCCACTTCTCCTTCTGAAGGAAGTATCTAGTGACATAAAGGTGACATCGTGTGACGTTCTTGCATGCTCCGGTCTCTCTCTTCGCTTCTCCATTCGGAGCACGTGGAAAGTGACATCAGAGAAATAGCACGCGATACATTCGCTCCGGACACTCTCTCCACTTCTCCTTCTGAAGGAAGTATCTAGTGACATGAAGGTGACATCGTGTGACGTTCTTGCATGATCCGGTCCCTCTCTTCGCTTCTCCATTCGGAATATGTGGAAAGTGACACCCGAGTAATAGCACGCGATACATTCGCTCCGGACCCTCTCTCCACTTCTCCTTCTGAAGCAAGTATCTAGTGACATGAAGGTGACATCGTGTGACGTTCTTGCATGCTCCGGTCCCTCTCTTCGCTTCTCCATTCGGAACATGTGGAAAGTGACACCCGAGAAATAGCACGCGATACATTCGCTCCGGACCCTCTCTCCACTTCTCCTTCTGAAGCAAGTATCTAGTGACATGAAGGTGACATCGAGTGATGTTCTCGCTTCGGTCCCCCTCTTCGTTTTTCCTTGTGGAGCTGGTGGTGAGTGGCATCAATGTGATATCACGTGATTCGCTTGCTCCGGTCCCTCTCTTCGCTTCTCCATTCGGAGCACGTGGAAAGTGACATCAGAGAAATAGCACGCGATACATTCGCTCCGGACACTCTCTCCACGTCTCCTTCTGAAGCAAGTATCTAGTGACATGAAGGTGACATCGTGTGACGTTCTTGCATGCTCCGGTCCCTCTCTTCGGTTCTCCATTCGGAACATGTGGAAAGTGACACTCGAGAAATAGCACGCGATACATTCGCTCCGGACCCTCTCTCCACTTCTTCTGAAGCAAGTATCTAGTGACATGAAGGTGACATCGCGTGACGTTCTTGCATGCTCCGGTCCCTCTCTTCTCTTCTCCATTCGGAACATGTGGAAAGTGACACCCGAGAAATAGCATGCGATACATTCCCTTCGGACCCTCCCTCCACTTCTCCTTCTGAAGCAAGTATCTGGTGGCATGAAGGTGACATCGTGTGACGTTCTTGCATGCTCCGGTCCCTCTCTGCGCTTCTCCATTCGGAACATGTGGAAAGTGACACCCGAGAAATAGCACGCGATACATTCCCTTCGGACCCTCTCTCCACTTCTCCTTCTGAAGCAAGTATCTGGTGACATGAAGGTGACATCGTGTGACGTTCTTGCATGCTCCGGTCCCTCTCTGCGCTTCTCCATTCGGAACATGTGGAAAGTGACACCCGAGAAATAGCACGCGATACATTCGCTCCGGACCCTCTCTCCACTTCTCCTTCTGAAGCAAGTATCTAGTGACATGAAGGTGACATCGTGTGACGGTCTCGCTTCGGTCCCCCTCTCAATTTTTCCGTGTGGAGCTGGTGGTGAGTGGCATCAATGTGATATCACGTGATTCGCTGCTTCGGTCCCTCTCTTCGCTTCTCCATTTGGAGCACGTGGAAAGTGACATCAGAGAAATAGCACGCGATACATTCGCTCCAGACACTCTCTCCACTTCTCCTTCTGAAGGAAGTATCTAGTGACATGAAGGTGACATCGTGTGACGTTCTTGCATGCTCCGGTCCCTCTCTTCGCTTCTCCATTCGGAGCACGTGGAAAGTGACATCAGAGAAATAGCACGCGATACATTCGCTCCGGACACTCTCTCCACTTCTCCTTCTGAAGGAAGTATCTAGTGACATGAAGGTGACATCGTGTGACGTTCTTTCATGATCCGGTCCCTCTCTTCGCTTCTCCATTCGGAACATGTGGAAAGTGACACCCGAGTAATAGCACGGGATACATTCGCTCCGGACCCTCTCTCCACTTCTCTCTCTGAAGCAAGTATCTAGTGACATGAAGGTGACATCGTGTGACGTTCTTGCATGCTCCGGTCCCTCTCTTCGCTTCTCCATTCGGAACATGTGGAAAGTGACACCCGAGAAATAGCACGCGATATATTCGCTCCGGACCCTCTCTAACTTCTTCTTCTGAAGGAAGTATCTAGTGACATGAAGGTGACATCGTGTGACGTTCTTTCATGCTCCGGTCCCTCTCTTCGCTTCTCCATTCGGAGCACGTGGAAAGTGACATCAGAGAAATAGAACGCGATACATTCGCTCCGGACACTCTCTCCACTTCTCCTTCTGAAGGAAGTATCTAGTGACATGAAGGTGACATCGTGTGACGTTCTTGCATGATCCGGTCCCTCTCTTCGCTTCTCCATTCGGAACATGTGGAAAGTGACACCCGAGTAATAGCACGCGATATATTCGCTCCGGACACTCTCTCCACTTCTCCTTCTGAAGCAAGTATCTAGTGACATGAAGGTGACATCGTGTGACGTTCTTGCATGCTCCGGGCGCTCTCTTCGCTTCTCCATTCGGAACATGTGGAAAGTGACACCTGAGAAATAGCACGCGATACATTCGCTCCGGACCCTCTCGCCACTTCTCCTTCCTAAGCAAGTATCTGGTGACATGAAGGTGACATCGTGTGACGTTATTGCATGCTCCGGTCCCTCTCATCGCTTTTCCATTCGGAACATGTGGAAAGTGACACCCGAGAAATAGCACGCGATACATTCGCTCTGGACCCTCTCTCCACTTCTCCTTCTGAAGCAAGTATCTAGTGACATGAAGGTGACATCGTGTGACGTTCTTGCATGCTCCGGGCGCTCTCTTCGCTTCTCCATTCGGAACATGTGGAAAGTGACACCCGAGAAATAGCACGCGATACATCCGCTACGGACCCTCTCTCCACTTCTCCTTCTGAAGCAAGTATCTAGTGACATGAACGTGACATCGTGTGACGTTCTTGCATGCTCCGGTCCCTCTCTTCACTTTTCCATTCGGAACATGTGGAAAGTGACACCCGAGAAATAGCACGCGATACATTCGCTCTGGACCCTCTCTCCACTTCTCCTTCTGAAGCAAGCATCTAGTGACATGAAGGTGACATCGTGTGACGTTATTGCATGCTCCGATCCCTCTCATCGCTTTTCCATTCGGAACATGTGGAAAGTGACACCCGAGAAATAGCACGCGATACATTCGCTCTGGACCCTCTCTCCACTTCTCCTTTTGAAGCAAGTATCTAGTGACATGAAGGTGACATCGTGTGACGTTCTTGCATGCTCCGGGCGCTCTCTTCGCTTCTCCATTCGGAACATGTGGAAAGTGACACCTGAGAAATAGCACGCGATACATTCGCTCCGGACCCTCTCACCACTTCTCCTTCCGAAGCAAGTATCTGGTGACATGAAGGTGACATCGTGTGACGTTATTGCATGCTCTGGTCCCTCTCATCGCTTTTCCATTCGGAACATGTGGAAAGTGACACCCGAGAAATAGCACGCGATACATTCGCTCTGGACCCTCTCTCCACTTCTCCTTCTGAAGCAAGTATCTAGTGACATGAAGGTGACATCGTGTGACGTTCTTGCATGCTCCGGGCGCTCTCTTCGCTTCTCCATTCGGAACATGTGGAAAGTGACACCTGAGAAATAGCACGCGATACATTCGCTCCGGACCCTCTCACCACTTCTCCTTCCGAAGCAAGTATCTGGTGACATGAAGGTGACATCGTGTGACGTTATTGCATGCTCCGGTCCCTCTCTTCGCTTCTCCATTCGGAACATGTGGAAAGTGACACCCGAGAAATAGCACGCGATACATTCGCTCTGGACCCTCTCTCCACTTCTCCTTCTGAAGCAAGTATCTAGTGACATGAAGGTGACATCGTGGCGAGGGCTGTCCGGAATTTAGAGGCAAACCATCATGTTAGGGTGTTTTTTAGTCATGGCTCACCTCGTCGGTCAGGTGTTGGCATTATAATTTTTCCATCTTGTCGCGGCGTGGTAAAGTGGTTTGATCGCGATTGGGATGGTCGCGTTATTTCGATTGAGTTGGACCTAGCGGGCACAGTTCTCAGAATTGTGAACTTGTACGCTCCGGTGCGCCGGGGTGACCGTTCGGAATTTTTTAGGGGACTCGATTATTTCCTGGTGGGTAACCCAAACCTTGTGATTGCGGGGGACTTTAATTGCACTATTGACGGTCATGGGAGTGGAAGCAGGCCTGTAAACCAGGGCCTGTTGCAATTAGTTGGCGGCCTAGGACTCATAGATGCATTTTCGCACATACATCCTGGAGTTTACCAGTACACGTGGTGCAATGCTCAGGGTGCACATAGCCGACTTGACCGTTTGTACGTTTCTCCTTGTTTGGGTAGCCATGTTTTGAAATGCGATGTGCTTCCCTCTGGAGATCTTTCTGACCATGAGGGTGTGCGTCTCTCGCTCACTGGGTTGCGAGGTTCTCGCTCCGGATCCGGCTGTTGGAGGCTTTGTGCCGAGCTACTGCGAGACACAGAAATTCGTAACGACGTCAAAGCGTTCCTTGTTGATCGCTGCGCTGACACTTTAGTCTCACCGGAATGGTGGGAAGAGACCAAACTAGGAGCCGCGAGACTTTTTCGTCAGTGGAGAGCTAGGCGTGCAAGGGAGAGCCGGGAGGAATTTGTGCACCTCCGGCAAGTGCTGTCTATTTTGCGCCATCCTGGGTCGCGAGGCCCAGGCAATGATCAAGCCATACAGGACGTGCTAGGGAGGCTAGCCTCTCTGAGGTTACGTTTCTGGGACCAGTTTGCGGCAGCACAGACTGTCGAGCGCTGGTCGCGAGAAGCATATTGCTCTCGCCTTTTACTTGGCCGTTACCTCCGTCGGCCTCCCAGTGTCATCGAGCAACTTGTTGCAACCGACGGTTCGGTTCAGGAGCACCCTGATGGAGTTCGATCACTGCTGCGTGATCATTTTATGGCGCTTTTTGACTCCGTGCAGCCTGCCGACGTCGAGGGTCGAGCGTTTTTGCCGGACGCACGACGTATCGAGCTCAGTGCAGCTCCGTTCTCTGTGGACGAATATACTGCTGCCGTCAAAGCTCTTCACACAGGAAAGTCTCCCGGTTCCGATGGCCTCCCAGCTGAATTCTATAAATGCTTCTGGTCCACTCTTCGGAGGCCTTTGACAGTTCTGTTGAATCAGTGCTTGGCACGACGTCTCCTCTGTCCGTCCATGCGTGAGAGCATTGTCACCTTGTTGTGCAAGGATGCTTCCAAAAAACAAGACCCAAATGCCTATCGCCCTGTTTCACTGCTTAATACTGACTACAAAATTTTATCAAAAGCGATTTTGCAACGCATCTCTCCAGTTCTTGGTACAGTCATTCCTCCATTCCAGGCCTGTGCTGTCCCTGAGCGGTCCATCACGCTTCATACGCAGGCTTTAAGAGACGCCTTGTACTGGGCACATAGTCGGCGGCGACCTTGTGTTTTAGTGTCATTTGACCAAAGGAAGGCCTTTGATCGTGTGCTTCACGAATACATGTACCGTGTGTTGGAGTCGAATGGGTTTGATCGCGAGATCATATCGTGGTTCCGAGCACTGTATGCTGGTGCGTCAGCTTCCATTGGTGTCAATGGGGGTACCTCTGCTAACTTCCCCATAAAGGTGGGTGTCCGCCAGGGCTGCCCCCTGTCACCGGCACTGTATGCCCTAGTGTTTGGCCCGCTTTTAGAGTCCCTCGCCTCCTCGGTTGCATCCCGGATGCTTGCCCTTCCGGGCACATCTGCATTACCGCTTTTTGCGTATGCGGACGACCTGTCTCTCATCCTGACCGACGAGGAAGCTATCGGGAATGTTCTCCAGGTAATTGAAAGCTACGGTAGGGTTTCTAATGCACAGATCAATAGAGATAAAAGCGCACTACTTTTCGTCAACCTCACCCCGTCGTGCTCCGCACCCTTTGGTATTCCTGTGAAGAATGCCGTGCGCGTTCTTGGGTATGATTTTTTGCCTTCAGGAATATCTCCCAGCACCTGGGCACGTGTCCATATGCGTAGTATTCCTGTGCTCCGGGACTTGAAAGAGCTCGTACTCCCCATTACCTGCAGAGCGCGCCTTGCTGCGTCTTGGTTTCTGAGTAAATATTGGTATTTAGCCAATATCTCCATCCCTCCGCGGACTACTCTTCAGGCCGCTACACGTGCGGCGTTTCAGTTTATCTGGGGCGGTTCAGTAGAATGGGTATCAAGAGGTCGTATGTATCGGCCTCGCGTAGATGGCGGCCTTTTGGTGCCCGATTTCAAAGTGAAGTGCCTTGCCTTAGGTCTGCGCGCGATCTTTCAGGGTCTCCTAGAGCAGCGGCATCCTGCTCAGGGTCTACTAACTTTTCTGTTAGGACCCGACATTCGTATTTTTTCTGAGCTGACACACACTCGCCCGCGCTCAGAGTGCGTGGCTCCCCACCTGAAGGCATACGTTGTGGCAATGCGCAGCCTGCGAGCTTCTTTCCCTGATGATGACATAACATCATGGCCCGTGCGGCGCCTTTACATGGCACTTCTTGCGCTTAATCGGCCACCCCCGAACTCGTCGCGTATGCAGCGCCACATAGCGTGGCGTACGACCACTGCTGGCTGGTTGGACGCCCGTCGGGCCAGTCTTCAGTGGCGCTTAGCGCATGACGTCTTGCCGCTGCGTGAGCGTTTTTCCCGTTTTGGTGTAACGTCACCCGGCTGTCCCTTCTGCGAGTACAGGGAGTCAGCAGAACATGCTTTCAGTTTATGTTTGTTGCCGGGTGCCCTGTGGCATCGTGTAGCAGGCCTCTATAGCCTGACGGATGTTGAGTGGAGCACAGTTCGTGGTCTGTACCCCCTCCCTGTCTCGCAGCGGGATAGGCGGCATTTTGTGCTCTTGGTGGTCGAAATCAACTACCAAGTGTGGATTTCACGTTGTCGACGAGTGCACGCGCAGGAGAGCCGCAGTGTGCAGGAGGTGATTCGGCTAGTTAACGCCGGTATTCGCAAAGTTCTTTGCAGGGAGCGTGCGGTACTTGGAGCAGTTGAGTTTCACCGTCGCTGGATGACCTCTGACATCCTCTTCAGGGTGGACAATGGCAAGTTCCATGTTAACCTATGAGGTGTCCACATCCTCGTGTTGTTCTCCCACTTGCAGCTTTCCAGTGTCATGGACTGTTGCATGGCGAAACGGACACGTATAGCAATCTCTGAACAGCCTTAGTCGCTGGGCGAGAGTTGGTATTCAGAATGTTGTTCGAGTCTATTTGAGATGCTGCAGGAAGCCTGCCCCTGTGGCCGGCCTTCCATTTGATGCCAATACACTTCGTTCTTGCATGCTCCGGGCGCTCTCTTCGCTTCTCCATTCGGAACATGTGGAAAGTGACACCCGAGAAATAGCACGCGATACATCCGCTACGGACCCTCTCTCCACTTCTCCTTCTGAAGCAAGTATCTAGTGACATGAAGGTGACATCGTGTGATGTTCTTGCATGCTCCGGTCCCTCTCTTCGCTTCTCCATTCAGAACATGTGGAAAGTGACACCCGAGAAATAGCACGCGATACATTCGCTCCGGACCCTATCTCCACTTCTCCTTCTGAAGCAAGTATCGAGCGACATGAAGGTGCGCAATTTCATGCACTATTCTTGTTTCTAAATATTGTGTTTGGTGTTCTTCATTAGGTGTGTGTGTGTGTGTGTGCAGGTGTGTGTGTGCGTATGTGTATACCAATTGCTTATGTAATTCCACTCCCCCCATGTAATGTCTCTTGACCTTTGGGGTACCTTGAATAAATAAATAAAACAGAACTTCACTGCATAACACGGCACCAGATATCATATCCCAAATGACATCGTTCTCTCTGCAGAGTTGTTGAAAACGGGAGGCGTATACCTTTTTGTGACACATAGAGAGGCTAGGCCTGTCAAGCACACTTCTGTTGCTTTTTGCTCAATCCCCCACTAGGTGCAAAAATAAACTGAAACATATGCGGTCATGTCAAATGTCACGCAAAGGCGTACGCCTCACGCTTTCCACAAATTGTGAGTGTTATAACGGCATCATTCTGTGCAAAGGTTCGCCTTCAGCGTATCATGCGGGCAAGTTCTCTCTTCAGGGTGTGTGTACAGGATACAGGACAGTAGCCTCGAATTGGTCACGTGTCCACCGCGGGTTCATGTTGTCTATATGCTGCTGAGATGGGATGCGACATCCGAATTCTCGCGTGCCCTCAGATTGAAAACGAGCTGTGAATACAGACGCTCTGTCTGACTTAATAAACGTGAGTCTCACGTGACGCCTCCATCCATCCACGCTACACCATTTATCTCTTCCTGCAAACGAACCAACAAACGAGCATATCCGAAGTCGGATCCTTCCTCAATCCACTTCGAAGCAGTCGCAACTGCGATCTCTCTTTCGGACGCGTTCAAACCCACACAGCCATCAATATAGCGAGCCGTGTCTTTCCCTTTTAAGGGCAACCCCCTCTTTCAATCACATACACCATACGCATTAGAACTCCGCGCGCACATACACACACACACAACTCCCTTGTGTTGTGCTCAGACGGTTGATAAGGTCGAAGAGATAAAGAAGGCTTCTGAACCACGGTTGACCTGGCTCCGTTTTATTTACGTCGCATCATCAGGATGTCCCTCAAAGTGTCTTCTTCCTTCTTCCAAAAAGGAAGGAGGGTCCTCTCAGAAAAAGAAAAAAAAGAAGCAGAAAAAGTAGAAGGAATACGTGATTCAGATACAAACCGTGCAGAATAGCAGCTGTTTCGAAGAAGAGCGTCCGAAGAAATGTGAAGGGAACAGAAGAAAAAAAAACGATGGAATACGATAAGAAAGCCTGATTTATTTATTTCGTTTATTTTTGTGGCTTTACTGCTGAACGAGAATTATATGAGGCAGAGGGAGAGATACACTACAGTACGTGTACTAGAGCAGACGGCGGATATTTATTTTCAGCTTTAGGATCCTGAGCGTGCATGGTGCTGTGGCCTGAAACGGTTGAAGAGACCGCCGAGAAGAGGGAAAGGGGAAGGGGGCTTTGTTTTATTATCCGGAGTTGGGCTGAATGATTTCGGTCGAAGCTACATATGATATACTTTCGTCGACAGTGGACGCATTTGTTACCAAAGCGACTGCTCCGACCACGTTTTGGATTGTTGAGCATTAGCGATAGTATTGTATTTGGGCTGATTGGGAAAAAGAGTTGTATTCTTACGCAAATAACAAAAATTAATCCTACAGAGCAATGAGAAAACGTGGTACGTACACTTCGAAGTAAGGGACGTACTTTTCCGTGGTATATGGTCACACTCATAGGTAATAGCTATTTTGAACGAATTAATATACCTCCCCTGTATGGTCTTGTCGGAAAGAGAAAAAAAAAATCCTGGTTTCGAAAGGTCGCCTCAAACCAAGTTGGACATAGAGACTGCTTCAGCCTGTGGTATTTCCTTTGGAACGCAATATTAGCTCATTAGTCAATTACCGAGAGACCAGTGTCATTTGAACTTCTCTATAGCACAAGCATGTGCAATGTCGCTTTTGTTCGCGTGTGCTATGGGAATCTCGGACTTATCGCGAAGTTAGCGAATTGAGCTACAATTGAGCTACAAGCATCTAGGATTCTCGAAATTTACTGTCCGTGAATATGTTCCTTGTGTCCTATTCGCAAAAAAAATAATAATACTATAATAATAATAAAACAATATAAAATAAATAAATAAGATAGCGAAATGAAAGGGTTTTACAGTATCTGACTATACAATAATAATGAGAATAGGATGGCAGGCCATCATTAACACACGACTTCGAACACTGCACGAGTGCATTGCAGACACATAGTGATGCACCACCGAAGTTACTCCCTTTTCGATCTTTTCCGCTTGATTTAGTTCGTCGTCATTTCTCTCTCTCTCTCTCTCTTACAATCTCTGAAATGCTTTCTTTTCGCCGTCGACGGAGGTCGCCTTCCCGTCCTTCAACTCTCATCAAACACACAGACGGGTCACAGCAGAGTCAAAACACACGTAACACACGCACGCATAACAGATGATTGGTCTATTTGCATATATGACTCCGGTCGTTGGTTGATCGCGGTGTTTCCCGCTGCTTCCGGGGGCGTCGTCCCACGTCCTCCACGGTGCCCCCGGGAGGACCTTGAGGACGACGGCTGCCCACTCTTCTTCAACTCTCTCTTTCCCTCCTTCCAGTCATGTATGTACTCCGAGTATGAGAGCACAGATGCACGAAAGTGAGTATGTGGATAACGGGCTTACAATAGGAAATTTTCCGGTAACCGACAGGCGGAGGCGCAGAAAGAGTTCATGACCCCGTGCCACAGTAATTCTACGGGATTATCTAGGCGTCTAATATTTCAGCAGGCATATGACTTTGTTCGTGTTATCGTGCTCATGTCGAGACCACACAACCACATATACTATACACACTGGGTCTACGTTGCTAGCGTTGATAAAAAGCAAGCTCTTCTTTATCAGAAAGTGACACAGACGGGGTGCTGGCGCTGATACACGTGGAGACTTTCTGGCTCCTCCGTGCACTTGCTTTTGAAGCCAACCAATGCGTATATCGAGTGAAAATAGCAAAAATGGCACAAATAAGAAACAACCATGAACAGTACACTTTACACCGGGGGGAAGTTCGTTACTTTCGGATTCCCGATTTATCTCAGAAACTCGTCACATCTTCGTACACTACCTTTCGCCGACTGGTATTCACCATGAAAGTTGTTATCTAAGAAAGTGTTATTAATTACAGTAACTGCTTAACTGGTCGGTAATTCATTACCTGTAAGTTACATCCTCTTCGTGATACTTTTTGTAGCCCTTGTCTCGGACAAATGACGGCTATCAAACATTAATAACAGCTATATCGCGCCTTTTGAATCATCTACACAGGCTTCACGCTCTAATACAAAAAAATATTTTTTTTATTCAATCTCTCCCTTTTAGGTGTATTATTTATTTATTTTTTCAATATCCAACATCCCTCTTTCAGGGATCTTAAGCAGTTATTGTTTGAAAATGCACCAATGTCTTCGTCACCTTTGAGATTTCCTGTCATCAGCAGGCCTCTCCACCCTGCTTTGATCACCTGAATCCTCATCTCCATCAACATCTCTCACTATCACTACAAATGGCACTGGGGCACTGCCCAGCCTGCTTGCCGGCATCAGTCCCATCTCATCATCGTCTCTTTATGTATGTATGTATGTATGTATGTATGTATGTATGTATGTATGTATGTATGTATGTACGTATGTACGTATGTACGTATGTACGTATGTATGTATGTACGTATGTATGTATGTATGTATGTATGTACGTATGTATGTATGTGTGTCATCTTCACTATCCAGTCACTTATTGTTGTTACTGCTGTACTTCTATACCACTTGTTAATTGTGTGCGTTCTCACATTATTACACACGACTGTAGCTGATATACATTTATCTGATTGGTCTGGCTCCTACTTACGTATATTACTCTGTTTATGTAATTTGCATTATGTTTGTAGATTAGCAGCATGCAACAGTTGCTGCAGTCTGTACGGCAGTCGAGGCATCCTTGAGCTCTCCCAGCTTTTAGCCTAGCTCCGCTTCCCCCATCTAGTTGAAGGGAAGCAAACGAATAAAGAAATCGCCGTTTAAGAGACACAGGAGACACAGCAGCGAAAGGCTTGTCCATGCATGCAAATGCCGAACCGAAACCGATATGGTTGCGTGATACGTGCCGACACACCCGTCGCCCAACGTCTTCTTATGTGCCCCAACAAAAACGAAGGCCTTGCAACTCCCTTCCTCATCCGTCGCTACCCAACGAAGCTCTTCCAGAAGTCATCATTGATCTCTCGGAAAATGGACTTCGCGCCTCCATACAGAACGACACGACCTCGATCAAGAAGACGACGCCGTGTCGTATATACGTCACACTAACTTGAAGGTCCTTCGAGACAGATTTCGCGTCGACCTCCATTCTGACAAGTCGTCTTCTTTCTAGAGCGACCACAAATAGTGAGGGGGATGACATCTGCAAAAAGAAGAGACAAGAGAAAAAAAAAAGCGCTCTACAAGTTATGCAACACGAACTCAATGCGAGTATAAGAAAAAGAAATGCGTACAGCACATCGACTTGGATGTTATACTATTCTACGTAGCCGACCTCGTTCGTGGGAAGTTCCATTCTCCATTGGGCGGACTTCTTTTTTAATTTTATTTTTATTTTTTGAAGACGTACTTGATAGTCGGCACCTTCTGTGGAAGTTCCACAATAAAAAGATCAGCAGTGATGAATCTGTCGACAGTTCGACATACAACAACAACAACAGCATAGAGGAACAGGTGATGATGATGATGTTCGACATACATCTTTCGTGTCCTGGGCGATTAATATATTTCTCTTAGTAAGTATTTTGCGGTACATGCTTGCAACGCTGTATCAGTAAGCGTGCCGGATGCGGTGCTAAGCGTAAGAAGAAAATGTTGTCGGAGGCGTTATGGCTGGCTAACGGGATATCGGTGCACGCTTACCGCGGGACAGTGGAATAATAATTTGGGATTCTTCACTATACCTATATACGTGCAACTTGTTGGAGATCCTGCCCCATTTATTTAATATAAGGTAATTAATTGCGAGGTAAACCCGAGACAAGGAGTACAGACAAATTCTCGTTACACAGCCTGTATTTGTCTGTATACTGTTTGTTCCGGGTTTTACTTCGCATGGTCATGCACCAGCTTGTCACCACCAGTTGAACGAAGGGTGAGGACTAGTGCTCAGAGGCTTCTGTTACACTTACCAAGTGTGATTGTCATTGGGCCGAACAGAGATAGAGGGGGAAACGCACTGGTGGTGACCTGCTTGTGGAATTATTTTGAATTCGTCTCTCCCTCTCTCTTTCCCTTTTCCGCAGAACCATTTGTGCGAGTCAAATTGCTCGTATACAAGGACCTCCTCTTGTATTAGCGCGTTAAACCTGAAATAGTCGCGGAGCAGCATTATTATCCGCGACTGGATCGCCGAACATGCAAAAACAGCATAGACTGGAAACCTGCTGCTTAGAAAATAAGCAATGTGAGAAAGGGCATTTCACTGTTCCACGTGCGCGTGTCGCATGGCACTTTGCGTCTTGATATAGCCTGACAGTTGATAGTACTGGGTGATGCGCTCGCTTGCAGTATTCCCTTCCTTACCCAAGAGATAACAGTGTTTATTTGGGGCCTCTGTCGCTCCCGCTGAGCAAGACGATCTCTATAGTTGCAACGCAGCGACGTGTAATAACAGTCTTGCTTCCTACAACGCACCAATACAGCTGACGTCATTACTTTATATTCTTAGAGCGTGCTATATAAAGCAGGGATCGATGTTAATAAAAGTGGCGACTCCGCGCCTATCTTTAAAGGCCGAAAATGAAAGAGAAAACAGTTTCCGTACATCGATTTACGGCGCATGCTTTCGTGCAAGGTACTGAGGAATGTTTTCTGCACGTCGCCTCGGACGCGTAGACTGGGGTCACGTGGACACGTTATCAAACAGAGCCCGCTGCCGTGCACAGTGCACTGTATCGTTTTACGTTGTATTTTTTATGGTACACTAAATCAGAATAACGGTACGCTAATTCACGAGTGTCATCATGTTGCAATGATGATTGGTGCTCTAATCCAACATTACATGACTCCATCGCGATGGAAGTTCATTCGGAAAGTTTGTTTTACATATTTAAAGGACTCGCCTGTTAACATGCGGTCAACGGTGTGTTCTTCCACTAAGCTTTGTCATCAAATGCATCGATCATTGTGGAATTTTGTCTCAATGATCGTTTTAGAGTAGAACTTGTGAACTTCCTCAGTGGTATTGGCACTTTTCTGCAAGAAACAGGCAGTTCATTTCGTGATCATCCCTTCTCATCTCTTTAACGAAGGGTGGACGCAATACGAAGAAGTTCTTCCTTCCCACGCAGTCAGTGCGATGAATAGAATAGAATAGAATAGAAGTAGACAAAAAAATGGAAACGCAGGTCGCACTGGTGCGAGCAGCTGTTGTGCGATGACATGTGTACAGGAGGCATTGCCTTATGTAAGGAAGAAATATAGAACGGTTCACCATATCTTTCTTTTTATACCAACCAACCAACCAGAACAATTCACTTTGCCCCCTTTCTTTTGCGTAAATTATGACCTCTTTCAGAGATCGAATTTCTTCGAAAACTTTGCTATGGTTGAATGTGTGCAAACTGTTATTTACCTTAGTTTCTTTGCCGTCACAAGTTTCCTTACACTAGTTTCCGCTTCATAAAAACAAGGACAGTATACGGATATCAACGTCTTGCGCTGCCAGTATGGCACCCGCTGGACTCCCACGATGACGTCACACTATATGCCCGATTTACATAGCCCCCTGAGATGCTCGAATACCACCTGCCTTCACTTAAAATCCTGTTCACCACCTCAGGACAGCTGATATTAGAGACGCCGATATTATGACGCCGTCTTTTTGAGAGGACATCAAGTGCTCTCTGGTCGTGGCAGAAGACAAAAAGCTATGCAAACAGATGAAAATGAATTATATCTTATCTTATGTGCAGGGAAGATCGAGTCGCTTTGGGCACTGCATGCGACTGGCAACTGCCCATCATCGTCATGCCCTGTTACGTCGACCCGTCTCTCGAGCCAAGCCATAATGCCTCACCAGTTAAGCGCAGTTAAGCGACTGATGTATCAAGGCGAGCCCAGATGAACACTGCAAGCATCCCAGATGCACATCGAGGTACCTGCGGCCTTCCCTCGAAGAAATCAGCCTTATCGCACGTCCTTCGTTAGCTCAACTTAGTTAATGCTTCACAGCACTTCATGAAGGAAGAAACAGCTGCAATCGCTTTGTTCTTCATTTTCCCACAGAGTGCGAGTACTAAAGTAGCCGGCCCAGGGCATGTCGGGACTATAACGTGGGAATGGAATGGATTTGAGAAGAACTCTCTTCTCATTCCTTTCCATTCCATTTGTCCAACACGCTCCACACAGTATGAAGATGTGGATTCCGAATCGCACGGGACAATGCGTGGCCACGAAGGCTTCCCCTTCTACTACTACCCATGGTGTGAAAAGTGCAGAACACCTCCTGAGTTCCAACATGCGAGTGCTACTGGACAGCAGACCTTTTGACGTGACGAAGACCCTGGGCCCCCGGCCTCCGACCTTCAAGCCGTGGAGGCTTTTGTGCGGTCTGCAATTACGGGAACTGCAGTAGCCGCAGTCAGACTTGTACGTATTTGGAGTATTGTATTTAAAATACTGTATTTTAAATACAATTTGCGGTATTTTGGTACTCCACTCAATGCTTTTTGTTTTGTGTATTTGTACTCTATTTAAAATACATTTTATGGTATTTTCTACTCGATACTCTAATTACATATTTTGGATTTCCCTCTTAAACTTTCTGTGTCTCGTCTTTCCATTATCTTGCTTGTTCAGTGGAAATTTCCTGAGTCCCTCGGACTTGACCCGGACATTGGCACCCCTTGAAAGTCTCCATTTAGAGATCTTGCCCCGTGTGTACTAATCCTTGGCGAGTGAGGGTTCTATTATGTGTGCCTTATTGACGCGGTGACGCCGAATTCTGACCTCGTCAAGCAGGGACCTGCTAGAAGAGAGAACTGATGTTCTGAGGCTGGAACAACATAGAAGGGACAACCCAGAAGATGTGGGTTCGAGTCCTACAGCTGGCTAACCTTTTCAGTGACTTCCATCTTTCACCTGCTAGAAGTTTGTTTTGTTCTGGGTCACAAGTGGAGTTATGTGATATCTCTTTGTCATCTTTTTGGGACTTGTGTTTAGATGACTCCTGTCACACAGCGGCGGCTTACGTATGCGCGGTGTTTAGATGATTCATGTCACATAGCGGCGACTTGCCGCATTGACCAGTGACCGGTGACTTTTTGCGTTCAAGGCGTTCAGGTATTTATTATCTTATCTTAAATACATGTTTGAGTATCTTGTACATGTCTGGCCGCAGTCCACTTCATGAGCGCTGCACCCTCCAGTTTACTTTTTGTAAAGCGACAGCCTCATGGGGCTGTGACCTCATAGGGCTACGTGACACCACGTGATGATACCAATGTCATCGTCCGGCTGTCTTTGCAGAACGTTGAATGGTGCAACCACCACAGTAGGTGATGATGAATCACAAGCGGTAACCCTCTCATTCGTGGCTTAATGGTTGGAGCACAGCGTGCTTCGCCGTGCAATTCCGTTTTTACAGTGTAGCAAATTAATATTCCTTGGGAGCGGGTAATCCTGCGCGTAAATGTATTTATGTACCTTCCCGGGCTAATGTACTAAGTTATGTCACGATGCGATAGGAACTTTGCCATCACAACGTTTCGTTATTTTGTTATCGATGCAGAAATTAAGAATCGATAAACCCCCGTCACCTCGGAATACACGGACGATCCTGTGATGGCGAAGTTGTACTAGCATAAACCGGATGCAGGTGAACGAATGATAAGACGACGACATTGCCCTCACAGACGTCGATCGGGACTTGGACGGCCATGCATCTTGTCGATGACAGAGAGACAGGCAAACAGGAAAGTGTCCCCCCCACTCGCCCTCGTTTCGGTTGAGGGTGCCCCGGTTTCCATGAGCGGCTTCGTGCGTCGCATCGACAATTGCGCCGACGACTATACAGGGTGGGGATTTAGAAAGCAGCACGATGATACTCTTGACCGAGAGCGCTTTCCCGCGGGGGCTTCGATTAGCCTATATCAATTGGGCAAAGGAAGAGATCGTGCAAGATAATTTACGTACGAGACCTCAAGCCGAGTGAAATGATGCGAACGTTGTGAGGCATATTGTTGGCATATTAAGGCGTTGATATGTGTGGACGCCGAACGCTTGCGCTAATCTATAAACATTAGCGCAAGGACGATTAGAGGAAGATAACCTCAATAGTACATTACACTGTGATATGTGCGTATATATGTGTATATACATTACACTGCGATATTACACTGTGCTCTTCGGCATTGATCAGAAGAATAGTCACGTGACCTTGGCCACGACAGATGGTGGTGTTGGTGGTGATGGAGCTGTTAGCCGTGGCCGGCCTCGCTCAGGTGGGCTAGCTCACGTATGATAGTCACTGCCATATATTGGCGCAACTCACAAGAAATGGAGCTGCAGGCGCCCTTTTGGGCAGCCACCATGTTCCAACTCTCGCCCAGTTAGATAAGAAGAAGAAGGTGGGCAACGTCACGACTATCGCACGGGGGATGGTGCGTCCTGGGCCGACTTCACAGGGAACTGTACCGATATTTGTCTTAAAGCCCCCCCCCCCCCCCCGGGTCTGAGGAAAACCAAGGGAAAACACCCAGAAAGCACAAATGGCACAAGGACTCGAACCCGGGTCACCTCCCAGTGTGGCTTCAATAGAACTTCATCACATAAACGCTGAGGGCCGATTATTGCACCGAATGATACTGTTATCACACCCGATTTGCGGAAAGCGCGAGGCGTATTTAGGCCTTTTTATGACAATTGACATATATGTAAAAGTGTCACAAAAAGGGGACGAGAAAAATGTCACTCGTTGGTGTGATGCTCGGCTACACTGTGAAACACAGCTTCATCGCATAGCACGATTCCATCCCGTATGACGTCGTTCGCTCCCCTGATTTGTTGAAAACGGGAGGTGTTGTGGCTGAAGATGAATTGTCGCAAAAGGACGTACGGCCCGCGCCTTCCAATACGGAGATGATTGCATTCGGTGCTATGGTTGATTGGTCTTCAGTGTGTTATGTGGTGAAGTTCCTTTTTAAGAGTGCAATGATGTTGATGACGTGATGATCAGTATTTTTATGGCGCAGCAGCGACGAAGGCTATAATATGCCAAAACGTTGTTAAAAGTGTCATCGGTAAAAAATGGAATGATAAGGTTAAAACCAGTGCATGATACAAATTAATTCAAGTATTCTTGTGTTTTTTTTTTCTAAATCGTTTCCTTAAAATTACGAGGCATTTAAAAAACCGGTGTCTGTAATAAAATTATACAGGGTGTTTCAGTTAAATCCCCGGGCTAAATAATTCGCGAACGGGTGCACCAATCCACGAGCTTTCTTTTTTACAAGTATCTGTCCGATACCACGTACAAGCTGCACACCGTGTGGATGAGTGGGAGGCGCTCATTATTAAAATAAAAATGCAAATGAGTTTCGTAAAAAAGCGTAACTTCTAAAGCAGGGCGCTGTCGGCATTAAAATGGGTACTACCCCTTTTGGGACCTTCAGTGGACACCTTTTAGAGAAAAATCTGCCACCAAGACCCACAAATGACACGCTTCGGGTCATTTGTTGCAGTAATTAATTGGTTTCGGTTTACGTTTTTTTTTTTTTTTTTTTTTTTTTGCGGCTGGTCGCGGCGAAGCGCAAAAGGGCGTATTTCATTGGTGTAATTCATTGGTGTAAGGACATAATTCATTGATGGATAAGGGAGTGAAAGAGCGTCCTTTTGCGCTTCGCAGCGACAAGCCGCGACAAAAATACGTAAACCGAAACTAATTAATTACTGCAACAAATGACCCGCTTCGGTGGCAGATTTTTCTCTAAAAGGTGTCCACTGAAGGTCCCAAAAGGGGTAGTACCCATTTTAATACCGACAGCGCCCTGCTTTAGAAGTTACGCTTTTTTACTTAACTCATTTGCATTTTTATCTTAATAATGAGCGCCTCCCACTAATCCACACGGTGTGCAGCTTGTAGGTGGTATCGGACAGATACTTGTAAAAAAGAAAGCTCGTGGATTGGTGCACCCGTTCGCGAATTATTTAGCCAGGGGATTTAACTGAAACACCCGGTAGACTCTACTAAAGGGTAAAAGAGCTTCATCTTATTTGCACAATCATTGTACAGTGCAAATGTTCAGGAGGAAACAGAGACGTTAGTGAAATAGCACGAGCGTACCTGTTGTCTGAGGAAATTTATTGAGTGTCTATCAACGCTATTGCGGACACCTCTTCTTCTTCTTCTTTTTAAGTGTTGAGAGAGGTCAGCCAATATTTGGCTTGCTACTTTTAAATAAAAGTTCACCGGGACCAAAAATATAAACAAGAACAAAATCCACAAAACAAGATCACAGACACTGGGAAATAAGATGCGCGGAAGCCTACGAACACCACTTATCACGATGAGAACATGTACACATCCTCAAGCAAGGCGCGTGACTTTGGGGGGGGGGGGGGGATATACGTTTATTTCGGAAAGGTCAGCCTGACGTGACTTTGGCTATGTACATGTGATGGACGTAATGTAAAAAAAAAATTACGGGGCCACATCAGTTATGCTAACATGGGCACCCTGAAGGTTAAATGGTCGTTCCATCGACGCCGCGGGTACCCTCCCCTCCTACATTTAGTGTGAACATGTGACTCTCACTCGTAATAGGTAGTTCCCTTGCTTGATGACAATACACACCCGTAATCTGCGTATCAGTAAACATGGGGATAGTTTTGAAATGTGGCAGTCACCTTTATATAGGTACCATGAGGTTTGAGTTGTGCTTGTCTGTTTTGGTACTCTCCAAAGGGATACTTGCGTCGACGCTGCCGTATCTGTTTCATGCTACTGTTAATTGTACATTTCTGATGTACGTAGTTTCACAGTTTTTCATTGTATACCACTGTTTTTCACTATTTCACTGTATACGATACCATCGGATTTTAATAAAATTTCTTAATATAATATCTACTACTCCGATATTGTCCATGTGCTCTCTGCATCTCTGTTTTTCTCAATTGTCTCTTTCGAATGTGTGTTTGTTTTTTTTTCTTCTATGCTTGTATACTCCATGACAAACAGATGTCCGTCGCAGCCGCCTCCACGAACAGAATTGCTAGCCCGTATGAGTCACTTCTACCACAGAGCCATTTCTATCTTATCTCTTGGATGATAAGCCAAACACCTCTTTGCCTTCACGTGAAAATCCGTCATCGCTCTGGTTTGCATACGGATATGCAATGCCCTACGCACAAGTCTTGCGCTTATCGTATCTATGACCACGCGTCACTTAGACAGGCACTGAAGTGCAAACATTTCTCATGGCGGAACGAAATATGCCGTTACCTTGAGAGCAATATAGAAGGAACGGCAATTTAAGCTTTCCCTCTCCTTATCGTTCTCAAGAAGCGCGACAATGCGGAGAGACCTCTGACTGGTCTCTTCAAACGACCTCCCGCAATGATTGGACAACTCGTCTGAGGAGACCAATGAAAGCATGCTTCGCACTGTCGGCCTTCTTCAGAGGGAGAGGGAGAGAGAAAGCGGTCTATTTCGCTCATAAATCAGGAACGACACAACGAATGACTCCCATTCCCTTTGTATTGGAGTCAAGGTGACGGCGTATTTCCTTCCGCGAGGAGCAATATTCGAACTTTAAGGTCTCTTTATGTTTGTAGTGGTACTCACAGTGCCCGTACATACTGTAATACAAGAAAGGGGAACAGAGAATCTGTCTGCGTCTAAGGCCCAGCTGTACGAGTACCCGTTTTGCATAGCTCCCTTCCGGTCTGCGTTTATCTATGAGGAGGCACTGACGCACGAGGGAGCTAGTGTCGTTGGTGTGTCTCTTTCCCAAACTGTGCACGCTCCAAAGTTTCCTCAGCGCGTATACTACACTGCCTTCCGACCGCGTCGTGCTTGTTTTCTTTCCTGCCAATTTCAGTTCCCGTTGCTTCACGAGGCTGTAGTGCGGCAACAGCTGTTGCTCGTCTGTATGTATAATACAGGGCAGACGCAAGACGGACTTCCCGTGCATAAGAGCCTTCGTCGTTAAACGGAGTTTGGTAAAGTTGGAAGATCACGTTTAAAGGACAACGGAAGCGAAATTTGTCCATTGCAAAAAAGGGACCGAACAAGGTGTAAATATTATGTAAAATTATGGTGCCACTAGTATTTTGCAAGTACGCTGTACGGATGGGCATATTTTTGACGATTACGAGTAAACGGCACAAACACGGCGAATTCTGAATAACGCCTGAAGATGTTCGATACGGAGATCTCGTGAAAATCTGAAGGCGATATATCCCATGAGAGATGGGTTCGTACATGCTTCTTCGTCTCCGTTCTTTCCCCGTAGCGGGAATTAGATGTACGCCGAAACGCCAAATGAAAGTCAGGAACCCCAACAGGAGAGCCAACGTGCGTCACTTCCGTGGTCTGCTACGGCGGCGCGGCGACGCTCACCATGGGCTCAGAGTGCTCCACGGCCGAATGTTATATCGCAATTGTGGCGGCATTTCAACTAATATACGCAAATCTAAGTCGAATTCCGGATTGTTTTGGTACACATCGCAATATGAGGCAAATAGCTTTGCAGCCTATTTTCGCTTCCGTCGTCCTTTAAATGCAGAGTGACCCTTCCACTATTTAGCATGACCTTGAAGTTGGCATAATGTGCGCTCTGATTTGTTGACAACCGGACGGGGCATGCTTTTTGTGATACTTATGTAGTTGCAATGGCTGTCACAAAAAGGCATACGCCTCGTGCTTTTCACAAATCATAAGGTATCATTCTGTGCAATTGTTGGCCTTCGTCGTGTTGTGTGGTGAAGAAAGCAGTTACATCATCATCACCATCATACCTTTAGGTACTGCTTTGTACCTCTTGCTTACCCCGGTCCTTTAATGTTTTTGAATGAATTACTAGGGCTTTATATTAATTAGAGTTACCAACAAAATCGTCCTTGAAAAGACATCCAATGGCACCGCAGGCGACAGAAGGAAAGCGTCAAGTTTGGGCTCGCGCTCAAGCGCGTGGGTCACGTTTCCTAAGCAGGTGGTTGCTGTCAAGTTGGGCCTCCTCAATATCGATCTTCGTCTTCATCAACCATTCCTCGTTTCCACCAATCTCTCCGCACACTCCCGTAAGCGGATCATATAAGTTCCAATCACAACCCCAGAACCGTTCTTCACGTACATGAAAAGTCCGCGCCGACTACAGACTGCAGATCCTGCTGAGTGCGGTCAATAAATAACGCCAAAAGAGCCACCTTCCTCGAGTCTATAGAGAAAACATGTGTACTGTCTCTCTGCGCGCAAGAAAAAAAAAAAAAACAATGGACGTGGGAGGCATCGATCCCCGTACCTCTCGGATGGTAAGCGAGCATGCTCTTGGCACAGAAAATCCAATCTAACGAAGCACGGAACATCAATCGGCTCTTTTTCGATATTTCTACCCCTTTTCACTACGGTACACCACGTCAGCGCTTATATCCCAAGGTGTCTGTCAAGGGCATGGCCTGGGCGTATCATTTGTCACAGACAAGAGCTAGCGTTCACGTAACACTACCTTCCAAGGCCTCCTCCGCTGAAGAGACAAAGAAGAAAAGAAAACAAAATTAGCAGAACGGCTCGGCCACCGTCATTATATCCTTTTTTTGTTTCCTAACGTCCGGTTTTCCCTTTCTATTTACTTGTCTCCTAATACAAAGACTCGAGTGTGCTTCTGTCATAGCCACTTCACAACGAGTGGCAAACCTCTTCAGCGCTCCGATGCTTTCAAATTGGAAATCTAGATGGTATCCGCAGTGGCCTTGTCAATCATTTCCTTCGGCAGTTTTGTGCGGCAGAGGTCGCGGCTTTCGAATAAGAAACGAAAACGAAAGAAGGGGTGTAATAATGTAAATGGGAGTTGCTGGTGAGGTCATTATACAACGAAGGACGATGTGATGTTGCTTGAAGTACAGAAGGTAAGCTCCCGGTAATTACCCGGTATTAATGGAATAAACGGGAGCAGCAAAGTCTAAGGGATATTTTAAAAAAGTTTTTTTTTTTTTTTTTTTAAAGATTTCAGGTATGCATACAGCGACGTGATCGACACACCGATCAGCCAATCACTCTGAGATGCGCGCGAACTAGTGCCCTTCGTCAGAATTTCGTCGATTGATCAGCCCAGTCACGCAATAGCGGTCAGTGTTGTCGAGGTGATGAATTCACTCAGAGAGGTGGACCGATAATCGATGAAAATACAGCGCGTATTTTGTACGCGTACGACGCTGTAGTATACTTTGAGTGGGGATGGCGTGCGAAAGGCACGCAGTATGTACTGAGCGGTTCCTATCGCACAACGAGGGCAACAACGGACACGTGATGATGATGGTGAATTTGCGGTTCCCTACCACATTACATGTTCGAAATCATTATATAGGGCCTGACATTTTCGGGTTAAACACGATTCCTCCCGACGACTTTCCCTTACACCGAATTAGTTTCGAACTAGTTCGGTTTGAACCCGGTTTCTCCCCGAATTCCAATCACGTATTACGAACACTATTTAGTAGCAAACTGTACCCATGTCTGATGTTAATATAATTCGAGTGCAACAAGCACACTTGCCGTTACAAGATATGGACCGGCCGTTTGTGCTGGGATCCCAACCTATAAAGAAGATCCTTAGCCACAGCGTTGCTAGTGTGTTGACCACAAGGTGGAGGATAGCGAATGTTAGCTTGTTTAAGGGCTGCAGCACGTTGTTACGACTCCGGGTGTGGTAGCATGCCGAAGGAGAATCAGCGAGGGAAGATAGAGACTTAGCAGTTTATTCACATGATGTCAGAGTAGAAATGAGAGAGATGGGCTGTAGTGCCCAATGCTATATAAAGTCTTTGGCGCGCAAGGTCGACGTAGTTCTCACGCACCGCACAGCTCGGTTCCTTTCATCTTCAACCGGCGGCAGACAATTGATCTTTGACGGCGAAGGTACTGGTGGATCTCAAGTGGATCTCTGGTTTCGCTGCAACGTGTTTTCGCATATGCAGCTGATCTGGTGTCGTCCGGTATGGCGCCAGTCGCCAAGTCATAACAACGTGCTTAAAGCAAAGCTGCGCTAAAGGAAGTTCCTTAACGGTTCGGTAACTCGCAATTTTTATGCAAACGGGCCATGCTGCTTATGACTATAATTCGCGAGGAATACACGTTTAACCTATATATATGCAGCTTTAACTGCGGGTCGCTTGTTGTACAAAGAAAAAAAAATACTACTACCCTATAGCACCCGGATGTATGAAAGAGCACCCAATTTCACCTCGCGAATCCGGGAAATGTATTTAAACCGAAAAAGTGGGACTCTATATGTGATTGGGGTGGGAATGAAACAAATGGGCCATACACATATGGTACATACATGACATGTGAGCTGTACTATAGGCATGCGCGAATGAGTGTGTGTTTGTGTGTGTGGGGGGGGGGGGATATGTTTAATGCTGATAGAACAAAAAAGAAAGGAAAGCTTAGCCATGATGTAGGCTTGCTATTCCCAAAAGCGAATGAGTGGACATAATACGTGTTCTATACATCCATAACGACTGCCAGCAGCTACACTTCAGTTCGGTCCACAACTTCCACTGGTGGCGGACACACACATGCAGAAATGATGATGAGATGGGGCTGACTGGGCGCTGCCAACTGTAGATAATGAAAGATGATGGTGGAGATGGCACCACTGGAGGGAACTGGAAACAGTGTTCCCAGGTGTCTACATAAAATAAAAGCGAAAAAGAAAATGAATCGCAGATGGTTACAAGGAAGGACAATAAGGACAGTACACATTTGTCACATTCAAACGCTCACCATCCATGTACATCGGTGTCTAATATGCATACCATAGTTGTGTATTCACGTTCAATTGTTTATAGACGCAATATTTTTCACATGTTCATGTCCATGTTTATTTGGTCAATGTTGCTATGGTTCCTATGCAATGATACGTTGTCATGTTAAGTTGCCATGTTATCCTGCCATATTATCGGTTTTGCTCCCCCTCATGTAACGCCCTTGTAGGGCCCTTGAGGAATGTACACAAATAAATAAATAAATAACCACAAGAAAGCAAGAAAAGAAAAATGGGACATGTAATAGCAGATAACAGTGCGAGTGCATCTGACGCACCTGGAAGAAGCTGCTGCTTGTAACACAGGATTATCAGGGAAGCTGTACACCCTTGAAACAGCCTATATAGCAGATGAGGCAATTGCACATAGAAGGACAAACATAACACAAGCCCCACAACGCCCAGTTGAACTTCACCACATAGCACGCTGAATACGAACCATTGCGCAGAATGATACCGCTAGTCACTCCTGATTTGTGGAAAGCACTGGGCGTACGCCTTTTTGTGATATTTATCATAAATGCATAAGTATCACAAAAAGACGCACGCCTCTCGTTTTCAACAAATCAGGGGAGAGAACGATGTCATTCGGGATAACGGTTGGCCAGGACTCCAGGAGCGTGCTACGCGGTGAAGTTCTGTTTCAAGAGTGTAGAACTGCAGCAAGGCTGAACGGTTTGCTGTTGCTGTTAATCGAATGAACCCGTAATATTTGCCTATCCGATGTGTTTTTTTTTTTAAAGGATGCACAAGCGTACACACTTAAAAATGAACTTCACCGCATAGCACTATCCTAGCCAACCATCATCTCGAATGACATCGTTGCCTCTCCTGATTTGTTGGAAACGGGAGGCGTACGCCTTTTTCGTGACACTTATGCTGTTCATAATTGTCACAGAAAAGGCGTACGCCTCCCGTTTTCAACAAATCAGGGCAAATAACGATATCATTTGAGATGATGGTTGGTTAGGAGCGTGCTATGCGGTGAAGTTCATTTTTAAGAGTGTACACTCTACACGCTTAAAAATTTGTTTCACCGCATAGCACGTTCCTAGCCAACCATCATCCCGAACGACAACGTTCTCGCCCCTTATTTGTTGAAAACGGGAGGTGGAGCCTATTATGCCGAACATAATAGATACAAAATAGGCTCCGCCTCCCGTTTTCAACAAATCAAAGGCGAGAACGTTGTCATTCGGGATGATGGTTGGCTAGCGTGCTATGTGGTGAAACTCATTCTTAAGAGTGGTGAAGCAGAGGGTGGTGCTAGTGAATGAGCTCACAGTCTCTAGAAACATAACTTCACCGCATAGCACGCTCAAGGCCAATCAGCGTACCGCCGAACGGTGCGTAATTCTGAATGATGATTGCCCTGGAATGCGTTATGCGGCGACATAACGCATGCCCTTCCCTATATCCCTTCTAAATCCCTTCCCTTTTAGATCTACAGAAGGGTCAGCACCACTTCTGTTTTACAGTGGTAGATCAAGAAGGTGAAGACGCATCTTAAGTAGTCTGGAGCTAAGTCTCCTTATCGTACTATATCGTTGACCATCGACATCTTCATCTTCGCGCAAATCGTGACCTGGCCTACCAACGTGAGATCAAGTTCGGCAGGGGAGTACATCATCGTCATCATCACGACGTCACCCCGTTTATAAAGTGTAGCCTCGATTCTCTCTCATTCAGTTAATTTGTGAGACAATTCTACGGTCTACACTCTAAATGGTACTCTAAATACTACTCTAAATACTACTCTAAATACTCTAAATGGTACTCTAACGTCACCACATAACCACCGCTCAGAACGAGTGGCGTACCCAGAAAACTATTTCCGGAGGGGTTCGATGGAAGCTTTACATGAGGGAGGAGGATTTCACCCTCACTTCCCTCTCCCAAATGCATTATCAAAGGTACGATTTCGGGGGTAACCCCCCCCCCCCCCCCCGGTTACCCTTTACGCTGAAGGTCAACCATTGCACAGAATGAAACCGTATCACCCCTGAGTAGGCGAAAGGGCAGTGCGCACGCCTTTTTGTGAGAATTAACATTACTCGCAAGTTTCACAAAAAGGCGCGCGCCTGCCATTTTCAAAAAACCACGGGATAGGATGATGCGATTTGGAGTGATGGTTGCCTACAAGAGTGTTATGCGGTGAAGTTCTATATTCAGGCTGTAATAGACACTGTTCAGACCTTAAACGAGAAACGATCAACATTCCGACAAACTCGAAGATGAAATTTCATTTCACAATCATTTTTCATTCGTTTATTTTTTACGTTGTCATCGTATCACCATCCACCACACCAACCCCTATTGGTGCCTGCTATTAGCCACCCACACTAAGATAGCCTGATATATGGGCACAAGAAGGCTCAAATCAGCAAAAGTGTTTAATTGCACCGCACAAAGAAAACACATACAAAACAGCCTTGAGCCTTCGTGTTGTGTCGTTTTTCTCTCATTCCCATAACTGAGGCTACCTGGATTTCGTCCAGCGAGCTTGCATGCCTGTATGCCATCCTATCCTTCACCTGTTACCCACCAATTAATGGTACAAGGGACCTGGATGCTGGACTAGCTGACTACACGCTTGTGACGCCACAATCCCCATAGTATTTCGCAGTGGATATTCTGTTGACCAGACCACGGAATAACGGCGCGCTTTATTCTGTGGACCAGACCACAGGATAGGCGTCCGTTTTATTCTGTGGACCAGTCCATGCGGCGTCTGCCTCAAGTGTGGAAAAATGCCATGTATTACTTAATCTAGCCTAACCATACCTAACCTAATTCTAGAACGTAAGAAATGCATTGTGGCCCTAACCTAACCTAATTTCTAGCAAAAATTCAGCACTTTTTCTTTTTCTGTGTGCTAGCCGTCGACGCTGTAGACCATGTGGCGTCCGCCTCAAGCGTGGAGAAATGCCATGCCATACTGAATTTAATCTAGCCTAACCATACCTAACCTGACCCAACCTTACCTAACCTAATTCTATGTAGAACGTAAGAAAGGCGTTGTGGCCTTAACCTAACCTTATTCGTAGCAAAAATTCAGCACTTTTTTTTCTTTCTGTGTGCTAGCCCAAACATGCCCACATGATATTGTCCACATTCACTGTGTAGCTAAAAAAGACTCAAATGTTGCGCCTGAGATAAAACGGTACACGGAGCGAAGAAAAAAAAAGCGAGTCCACCGGGAATCGAACCCACACTCCCTGATGACCACCTGGAATGCTAACCACTACGCCACACCACCGACGCACCATAATTGCGAATTTTGCCACCACTAATCTTGTGGTCTGGTCAACAGAATAAAGCGCGCCGTTATTCTGCGGTCTGGTCAACAGAATATCCACTATGTAGTATTTCTAACTAATATCCAATCCAATCCATTCGAAGACGAAATGAACGTACCGCGTTCCGAAAATAAACATGCTGGGATGAAAACAAGACAACAGCGCATACGGACGCACAATGCGTATGGAATATTTCATTTTGTACGAGAGCGCCTGGGACTGCGGCATGCGTGGAGAGGGAAAAGAAGGGCGTTTTCTGGGGCATCGATTTTTGTGACGCCCTTCTCCTCTTTTCCCCTTCTTTCAATCTGTCAGAGCTCCGGCATCCTCGCCTCTTCGTGTAGAGCCGCGACCCATTGACCTCGCGCAGTGCTCCGAACGCGTCGTCCCTGTGTGGTTGTACAGCATCATTACTACGTGCCAGAAAGAAAGCTTCAAAAATAAAATGCTCCGCTTTGTTTCACCCTTCCGTTGTGTGCTAAACGGACTTCTATCTACTATACATCGTGCACATCGATGTAGCATGCGTCACCAGTAGATTGGATTGCATTGGAAATGAAAGAAAAATGATGAGTGAGAAAGAAAAATGAGAAGGTGTTAGTCCCGATCCAGTCAGGACTGGCTACTCCAAAACGCGTTTGTGAGGGGAGCAATAGGGCCAGAAAAAAAAAAAAAAAAACAGGAAAGATGTAGAGTGGGTAGAATTTCGGTTGTATTTAAACTATTGCCTGTATTGTGACCTACACTCTTATGGAAGAGGGGGAAGCTAACGTCGATGTTGGCTAAAAACAGACCTTCGCCGCATAAGGCGGTCCTACACTGTTAAAACAGGGGGGGGGGGGGGGTCGAGGTAGCTTGCCGTTGTTGGCCGCACTCAAGTAGGCATCGTCACGACTATAGCAAAAAAAGAAAACGAAAGTGGGAGAGGGGAGTTGAGGACTTCAAAGTGATGCATAGGCAGGATGACCGATACTGATGGGACGGAGGCACACTGTAGGTGAGAGCTGCACTGGAGTGGTCTTTCCGCTAGGCCCGTTAATGTGTCCCAGATAGGCGCCTCCTCCCATTTTCAACAAATCACTACCCAGAATGATATCATTCGGAATGATGGTTGGCTATGAGCGTGCTATGTGGTGAAATTATGTTTTAACAGTGTATAGCCAACCGTCATCCCGAATGACATCGTTCTTTCCACTGATTCGTTGAAAACGAGAAGAGTACACCTTTTCGTGACACTTGTGCGGTTCTGTCTGTGTATGGTTCTCGCTCTCCGCAGATCTGGGGGATAACGGTATCATTCCGCACAAAGGTTGGCCTTCACTGCTGATATCATTCTCTTTCCTGATTTATTGCAAATGACAGGAGTGCGCTTTTTTCTGTCTCTTGCGAGATATGTTGATTCTCAAAAAAAGGTGTGCGCCCTGCGCTTTCGCTAAATCAGGAATGATAACTATACACTCCAAATACAGAACTACACCGCGCAGCACGCTCTGCGCCAACTATTGCTAGGGATGATACTGTTATCGCTTCTGATTCGAGGCGAGAGGGGCGCGTACGCCTTTTTGTGTCAGTTATCATGTATCCAAATTGACACAAAAAGACGTACGCCCCCCCCCCTCTCTCTCTCTCTCTCTCTCTCTTCGAATCAGAAGCGATAAACCTATCATACGTGGCAATGGTTGGCGCACAGCGTGCTATGCGGCGAAGTTCAGTCTTTAGAGTGTGTCATTCGCCGCTGTGGTTGGCGCGGAGCATGTTACGCTGTGAGGTCCCGTTCCGTTATCACTACATTCTTAAAAGTGAACTTCACCCCGTAGCACGCTCCTAGCCAACCATTATCCCGGATGACAACGTTCTCGCCCCCGATTTGTTGAAAACGAGAGGCGGAGCCTATTTTGTGCCGTACATAATGACAGAAAATAGGCTCCGCCTCTCGTTTTCAACAAATCGGGGGCGAGAACTTTGTCATCCGGGATGATGGTTGGCTATGAGCGTGCTATGTGGTGAAGTTCATTTTTAAGAGTGTACCACCACCTCCGGTCCGATTCCAACTCGCGTGCGCCCCCCCCCCCCCCCCCCCCAACTCTAAAAACAGAACTTCACCACATAACACGCTCTGTGCCAATCGTTGTGCAGCATGATATGCCGTTTTGTGACAATTGACATAACTGCACAAGTGTCACCTCCCGTTTTCAAGAAATCATAAGAGATATAACGATGTCATTCGGGATGATGGTCAGCTATATAGGGGCGTGTTATATGAGGTGAAGGGTGTAGTGTTGGTACCGATAATTCGTGGCTTTACTACGCGAGCGTGTATATACATTACGTAACCTAACCTAACCTAACTTACCCCAACCTAACATAACATAACATAGCATAACGTAACGACTATCATCGTGAGTGAAACCACGGGGATCGATCCCTGGGTACGACGTGTCCAAGCAATTTCTACCACGCCACCAGATTGTTGACGCTCTTGCCTGGGTCCGAACCTGCAACCTTGGAATCTGCTTGAGTTCAAATAAACCAGTTATAATATTATGAGAAAACAAGAATGAACGAGGGGACGCAACCGTGTATCAAATCAGAGGACAGAATCTCGGCACTGCGCCACGTTACGGCATTGCAACTATCGTCTCAATCTCTGCATGTATAGACCAGGAGCAGAAGGACCGGCGCACCACCTGCGATATATTTTGGCGAGGATGATTCAGGAATGCACGTCGTTCGAGCACCTGCTGTCCCACGAAGCATCTTCGTCCGTCGTCTGTACATCCTTGAGGAATTCAAGTCTGTCGTCCGGCGTTGCAGAAGAAGTGACGCGCCAGGTGATGGAGGCCTTACATCGCCGACTCCATATGATCAATGCGTTGATCAACAAGAACAAATACACTGATCATGATGAATGGAGAAACTCGCCACCTGAGTTGTATTGATCAATGATCACTTGTGAAGCATACTTTTCCAAAATTTTCGCACAATTTCTAGCTCTCTGTAAAAAGTCTCACACTTTTCAGCTTGCACAGCTTCCAACGGCTGTGCAAATATTCGACTAATCCGAATATCGAAGAGAGTAATTGTATATTCGATTCGAATTCCGAATTGAATATCATATTCTATATTCGAAAATTGAATACAATCGATGTTGCTTCCAAACCGAATATATTCGAGCTGTATCGCGTCCATATCCGTATATGATGTGCACAGGTGTTCGGTTCGGGTCGGTTATACAACTGCGTGTCGTGTCTTCTGCACATGTCGCGAAGCTGTCGTCATCACCGTGTGTGGTATTTGTTTCTTCTGCAATGTGACATGTGTTATGGTGTGATGTATAGCGTGTACAAAGAGGTGCGGTTCTTCCATCGACTGTACCTACGCGTTCAGTTAAACGTCTGCGTATTTTTTATTTTTATTTTTTTCTTCCGAGAGAGCAGCCCTGGGTGTGTCAACGATGCTGGGGCGTCCCGCGGTTGTCCCCCTACGCTTCCGGCGCTGGCAGACAGCTTGGCGGAGGCAGCAAAGCACAAGGTCCACCAGCTGCACTTCTCGCTCTCCAGGGAGGAACGAGGACAATCCTCAGTCTGAGGGCCAACCACCGTCAGCTCCTCCTGATGTCGACCATGACGTCGAGTAGAGGTCGAGCGTGGACCGGAGGTCTTCGTAAATCGACATTACGCCGTTAATGAGCCTGGCGCTATCATTTCATATTATTTTAGTCGCGCATTCATAAAAATATGATAAATGATGATGTTTGTTTTTGCCTGCATTCTCGCATCGATTGAGTACTGCATGCCATCGTACCTAATGAACTGATTTAATTATGATAATCACCATCACCAGGGCTTTCGTCGCGAGCTGTTATGTACCTAACCCAGACTTGGAGGTACCTTGAGTAGCGCACTCAAAATAGTTTCTGCTCTACGTAGCCTCTTTGTTCGTGGCGTACGCCATTTCTGTGACACTTATGCTGTTCATAATTGTCACAGAAAAGGCGTACGCCCCCTGTTTTCAACAAATCAGGGCAGATAACGATATCATTCGAGATAATGGTTGGCTAGGAGCGTGCTATGCGGTGAAGTTCATTTTTAAGAGTGTACTCTATTACCTTCTTCTCCAGTTGTTTGTAATGTATCTTATGTAATATCTTTATGTAATGTAATGTTAATGTAATACCTTTGTATGTATCGTTTAAAATATATTTGTAACGTAATCGTATTTTTTCTTCCTCTATCACATCACATCACATCGCATCTCTACTCAGTATTTAGCATTGTATTTTAAACACATTTTATAGTATTCTGCACGTGTCTGACCTCACCTAACCTATCATACACTCTAAAAATAGAACTTTAACGTCTAGAACATGTAACGTTGTAGCGGTGGATGAGGCAGACAAACATAGAGGGACAAACACAATGTGTGAATGTAGGAGTGACTGGCAACAATGTAAGAGAGAGTGTGTTGAAGGTGAGTGCGTTAAGTTTCCTATTTACGTGACTTGGTACGTTGAACAGAGGGGAGCTATAGCATGGAGTAATTGGTAGCATCCCTGACCGGCCATCGGAGGTTGTGGGATCGAATCCCACTGCTGGTTTCTTTCCTTCAACTGCCATCATTCAGTCGAAGTATGCAACTGGGAGTTGTGAGGCTTGTGTATGTACACACATGGTATGTACATCATACACTCTAAGAAAAAAATGGTGTGAAAAGGTGGCAACTTCTATAGTTGCCACCTACGTCAACATAGCGTCTGATAAAGGGTGTAAAAGTGTGGTAAAATCAATTCTCATATATCCAAATTGCTATAAAAAGGCGTACGCCCCCCTCGCTCACCGAATCAGAAGCGGTAACCCAAACATTCGTAGGTAGCAGGTAGAACTTTGCAATCTCAGCATCGCCATCGCCGCTCCGATCATTCCCGTCATCTCTCATCGTCATCACTCATCATTGTCACCACTCACATTAGACCCTAGCTCTGGGGTAGCGTTCCACTCCTAGAGTGGAAAACCTCCCCACTTCATCATCAGAATATATATGTTGTTGTTGTTTGCAATCTTTTAGGCACAACATATGCGACAACTACTACCTCCTGCTCCACCCTTTCTTCTAAGAGTGTACATGTACACAGATGAACACATGCCGATTGTAAACTTTAACGGTGTGCGGACGCTGTGGCTTCGTCGGAGCTGATTGAACCAAGTGCATACTAACTCCTGCGCGCACTCCCCTTTTCTTCTTTCCAATCTGTATTCCACCAACACGTCACTTTCTTCCGCCATCTTGTATCGTAAAGCATTATACTACACGACAAGAGGATATTACTTCCTGATTCTCTTCAACTTTCCCCACCACAAGAAGCCGTCGTGCAGCAGAAACCGCCCCGACCAAAACGGACGAACGCACACAAAACGACGTCTATGATAGAAGCAAAAAAAAAAAAAAGATAAAACAAATTAGAGCGCATGTAGAAGTAGATGCGGGACGAGGAAATGAATATTACGGCGTACTCCGATGGTCCATTAAAAGGAATAAAGAAAATGCCAAGGAAAGCAGGAATCGCCTGTCATATGAGACGAGAAGGGAAAAAAAATAAATGGGAAGAAATCATGAGGCAAAGACGGAAATTTCCCGGGTGTTGTTGTGGCTGAGCGCGGCAAGTTTGATTGACGCGCGGTGTATGTCGAAGCCTCGTCGACGAAGAGCGTTGTGGTCGGCCTCAAATCGTTTTATAATGCGTACAGCAACAAGGAGGCTATCGACACAGCGCCCTTCCTTTGTTCGTGGGCACCTAGCGCTGTTGCAGCGAAGAGGTTTTCGAAATGCTACGTGAGCCTCGAGACAGTGGATCTGCGGTTCGTTATAGGGGCTGCGCATCGCCTTGAAGGATATTCACAGAATTTCATTAGGCTCACAGATTTCGAAGATATGCAGCGAAGATGGCACGCTGTTATCAAGAGAGCGTAATGGCAGCAGTCGTCAGTCGTGGGAAAGCACCTGGCGTGCAGTAAAAGCACCTGTAAAAGTAGTGAAAGCACCTGTCATGGTGGTAACGACACGAATTCTCGCCGCATGTGTCAAATGAGGTGATCCCGACGTGAAATGACATATATATGTTCTTGTCTTCCTTTCAACTGTGGCTCTAAGTGCTGTATAGAAGAGGGCGGATGGAGAGAGGACAATATGAAGGAGTGGAAAATAGATAGCAGATTAAGCGTCATGGGTCGACTTCAGGGGCAGCTATGCCTGTTCGGGAAGACTGGCGAAAAAAACAACGGCAAACCTCCGACAGCACTGCCGGTGGTAGGGTTTAAATCCTACCACAGGCCCTCCCCCCCCCCCCTCGGAGTTTCAAGATCACCAGTGGAATATTCCTCTGCATACCAGAGGTCGCAACTGCCGTCATTCTATTGTCTACATGGTTGCGCACAGCTTGCCCTCCCCTGGAAAAAAAAATCCTGGGAAACGCCCATGCATCTCACTTTCATTTCCACTTCACTTTCTCTTCCAGAGCCACTGAAGGATCACCACTCTCTGTTTGATGTGCTTTGAAGAAATCGCCTTTCCTTTCTTACGCTCTTAGAAAAAAAGGTGGAGCAGTTACACCTTTTCGGAGGTAATCGTTGTCGCATATGTTGTGACTAAAAGGTTGCAAAGTTCTATACCTGCTACCTACGAATGATAGGGTTACCGCTTCTGATTCAGTGACCCAGGAAGGGCGTACGCCTTTTTGTAGCAATTTGGATATATGATAATTGCTTTTACCACCCTTTTTACACCCTTTATCAGACGCTATGTTGACCTAGGTGGTAACTATAGAAGTTACCACCTTTTCACACCATTTCAGAGCGTAGCATTACCTCTCTCGGTTACTTCATTTCATGGCGTAACTATCGTTCCATTACGAAACCTAGCGTTTTGTCAACACCACATAGTGTTTCTCTTTCGTGACGACCCGATTATCGGCCTCGGCTGGTTATTTACGGACGTGGGGCGGTCGGGTGTGGGTCGACACCAAGGGCGCTCACCGCTCAATCGCCATTACAACCCACTGGCGGCTCGCTCTGCTACTATAACCACTACGCTTCCTCTCGTGGTGCTCTTCCTTCCTTCCGCCCAGGCCTTTACGAAAGTGCTGCGTTGGCTGGCGGAGAAAATGAACGAGTTTCTTCATTGCGTATACGTACATTCTCATTCGACGAAAGTCGCTTCAGTTTTCCTCACTTTTAAAGTTTCGTCCACCGCTGGTCAAGCGGTGTACATACTCACTAGTGCAGACATAAGAACATCTTGGGAGGCGGTTCTACGGGAAGTTTACGTGTGGAGCAGGGTTTCACCACGGTTTTTTCTTGACCAGACGCATTTTTTTAACTTCAATGTTAGCGCCGCGGAGCAACTGTGGCTATGTGCGGCGTACCGACGCGGACAGATGGAAAGAAGACAACAGGAAGAGGAGGAAAGCAGGGGGTTTAGTGTGCAATCTTGGGCCGACTCCGAATACACTACCGAAGGTACGAGCCCGGGGGTGTTTGAGCCCCCACCCCAACCTGACTACGCCACTGGGGGTATCTGGTATCCATAGCTGTTTTCGAGCTGCACTCACAAATCAGAACTTCGGCGCATAACACAAACTCGCACTCAACCTTTCTTGGTCAGGATGTTGTTTATTACTCAGGTAGATAAAACAAGGTAGGCATAAATACATGAAGACACTCAATGTCGGATAAACCTAGGGAAACCAGTAAACATTCACGACCACGCGACCAGAGAAATATAACGGGTAGACCAGCGGCGCAAGAACTCTACTTCACCTAGCACCATCAATAGACGACTTCGGAAAATCCCAGAGTGCTTAGCGCCGCTTTGAACTGTGGGAGATTACTAATACGAAAGAAACGGGTGGCCTCCAAACTGTTTCGATTTCTCCCATACCGGTCCATTGTCCACGACGTGTCAAGGTCAGCGAAAGCGAAACCTGAAGGATTATTCTTCGTTTCCTCACTCAGTAAGCGCCCAGGATGCAATGCGTGCGCAAGGAGCGCTGGGATTTTCTGAAATCGTCCATTGTGTCTCTAAGTGCACCACATAAGAGGGAAGAATAGGGGTCATCCTAACCACTATGCCACGGGAGCTAGTATACCTTCCCTGCATCCAGCTTACTTGAACATTAGCCGTCAGCAGACTTGTGCAAAATAGCCAAACAAAGTATTTAAGTTAAGTTACTGAGTATCAGACTACACGTACAAGTCTAGCCGTCAGCTTATCTGAGGCTTAGCTTAGCCTAACATTTTCTTAGTTTATTCCATGTAGACCTTCTAATGAATGACACGACTTAATTCCCTTCAGTCAACTTATGAGCAGTGTTTACCGCGCATACGAAGTTACGCTCCTATGCAGAGACTCAAGCTTTCATCAAATATTTAACCAAGTCGCACTAATCAACTTTCTAATTGCGAGGCCGAGAGCAATCGTTAAAAACCATCTCAGCGGATACCGCTTTTCTCGAGCTTAAGAAATTAAAATATCAATTAGTACAACGCAAATTATTAATGAACTGATTATTCGTGTTTCATAGAGTTGATTTTCGCTGTACACGGGGGGAAAAATTAAATTTCAGTTCTCTAAGAAAACGGCTTCTTTCTTCTCCTTTTTGACTTTCGAGTTGTTTCTATGTAAAAAAAAAACTCACAAGACGAAATAATAACCAGACTTAATTTCCGCTTTCGCATTAATTACAGCCGACATGGTTAAGTAAATGCGCAGACACCCAGAATATAATTACTTTCCCAGCATCCCACAGACGTGCAAACAATGCTGCTCCTTTCGATCAACGGCGTAGTATACTACATGCAGAACAAGAAGAATATGAGCACACAAAACGCCTACGGAATCCTGCCCTCGCCTCCTGTAATGTTACGCGCATATTAAGCCTCGCCAAGTTTAATTTGGCAACGAGGATAAAATCTGCCATGAACACGACTGCGGAATAAACTTTATGAGCGCTGTTCAAAGCAGACGACACGGCAACTACATTTGGGTACACAATGGAACCTTGATCTGGCATGACGATGGTAGTAACATGATTTATTCTTTTTTAACGTGTTTTTTTTTTCACGTTTTTTACTTTGTCTTTTTATACTTTCTTTTTTACTTTTAAAGTTAAACTTTTTAACGTTTTTTACTTCTTCATTATATTTCTTTCTTTTTTTACTGTTAACGTTAAACGTTTTTAACTTTTTCTTACTTTTTCACATTTCTTTACTTTTTAACGTTTTCTTTTACTTTTTTAACGTAAACTTGGGCTCTTCGGCGTACGTGCGCACGCTCCCGATCACACCAATAGTGAGTTTGAGTGCATCGTACGCTATCGTTTGCGTACGTAAGGGATAGCGGTGGTGGTTCTGCGCACGCGCAAAACATAAAAGAGCTTCGCACAGTGCGCAGAGCCACCACGCTGTCCGTTACGTACGCAAAGGCGATAGCGTACGATCATCTCAAACTCCCTAATATCGTACACTCTAAACACTGTCGTGGAATGTGTGGTCATGATGTTTAAATACGTAATGTTCTCCGCAAACAAGAAAAATATAAATCTTGCAAATGCAATATCCATTGCTGACCTATTGCTTGAGGTATACAGGCCCAGGAAACTTGAGACATTCATCGGAGGTAGCAGCGGCTCCCGTATATATTTGGCAGCCATTGATATCCTTCGGGTATTCTCCACACCACTTTATATAATGTCCACAGAATCTTCTATCTTCGGCATCGCAAGGGCCACAATCATGGGAATACGAGTATCGCGCGACGTGTAATTTATTTTTCTAATTATGCTATTAAAATTTCACGGTTATTTGGCTGCCACTATGGGAGAGTGACAATTTAACGAGTACTTCTTAGAACTTATTGGGTCTTCTACAGCTCGATCCTCTCTCTCTCTCTCTCTCTCTCTGTCCATACCACCGCGTGCAAGGGGTATAGCATATCGCCTCTGGCGATACACCCGTTCATTATCATCAAAATAAAGTTCTTATTCCGTTCTTGAGTTTAATAAATTTTCCTTTAACAAATAAAGTTGTTGTTTTTGTTCTTGTTTTTTTTTCTTACTCTTTCTTCTGCTCTTTTTCTTCTTCCTTCGTTCTTTTTCTTCCTGTTTTCGATGGAATAGCAAATCAACATTGCGTTTCACTGACCTTCCCTATGTAATTTGCGTGGAACCAACATGTCCCCCCGTCTCCTTCCCCGATGAAAGTATCCTGGTTGTGGTGGCGACGAGACGCCTTCCGTTGTTGACTTCACTCATGCGGACAGCGTCGTGGCTGTATAAGCCAGGATGAGACGATATGATATAAGGTGAGATGGTGAAATGGTGACAGTCGAAAGTAAATCTTTAGTCCGGTCACTGCTTAGGTTGGTGAGGGGTCTCTAATTGAGCAATGAATCTATGGGTGATACTCTTTGGGAGAGTACAGTTCGCGGGAGGAAGCAGATTAGGCTGCTAGTTTTGAAGTATTTTTCAGTGAATGATCTTCTTGTATGTAGGACATATATTACCCAGCGTACAATCCCTGCAATGTCCGAGGTATTTTGTTCCGCACCTCGGCATATATGCACTACAATGAATCAGGATATGTTCGACAGTTTCGGTTTGCTGACTGCAACCTGCCTTATCCAGAGAGCCAATCTTGTATAATGAAAGGGCTTCCTGTTTGCGCGTCTTGGGCCGACTTCATTGGAAACTGTGCCGACTTTTGTCCTCAAGCGTATGGACGTATGAAATCTGTGTCTTCATCTACCGTGCTCCAGTCACACACTACAACAATATCGCTTACCTCCCAACACCCAAACAGTGCACCAGCACTAACATAAACCAAGCCCGTATTCTACGTCTATCGAGATTTGTCAGTAGTATCAGGCTGCCTTCATTTGTTGTTTTCATACGCAACAAATTATCATTCCTTCTTCCCCAACTCCCCAATGATCATCATCATCGAATAAACTTGTTGTTGTTCCTTCATGCAAAGAGGAAAACGTCTTCCACCAGGAGTCCACAGCGTTAGGACGTAATAATTTTCCTTTTAGTATTTTATCGCCATCGAGATTCACGATCAAGATGTAAGTCGTCATGGTCAGAAGACAATGGAGCGGTGACGCCACATTTTATTGCATTCGTGCCGAAGCGAGACAAGGCGAAGAGCTAATGGGCACAAAGGAGAGGAACCACGTAAATATATTTAGCGATGATCAGGCAAAGCCTTGACTCGCTGCGGTGAATCGCCCACCTCCTAATCATCAAATGTATGTATGTGTGTGTGTGTGTGTGTTGACTCGTGCGTGAATGGTGGACTGTGGAGCGAGGTCATCGTGAATTGTCGCTGCTTCAAATTGTGATTGAGCTTTCACAATTCGTGAGGTATGTACGTACAAGATCGGAGTGTCATATCATGTATATGTGCCAAACGTTCACACAACGAATGATATGCAAACAAAAGCGTTTCTCTCAATTGTTAAAACATTTCGACCATACCGAAGAAATTCGGAGTTAAACCCGCAGCATTTCAATAGCAACCTTTTCCCCATTTCTCTTTTATCATTTTCATTTTCCTTAACTGTTCTGAAATTTGAAAGCATTTGACTGGACCCGAGAAGATATGACTTATCGAATGATGAGAAATATAGGTTGATGAGTGGAAGGAACGGAAGAAGGGACATTAGCGCAGGGTCATGCATTGTTAAAACAGAACTTCACCACACAATAGTGCTTGGAGTCAACCTCGTTTAGAATGTTACCGTTACTTGTTGATGAAACGGAAAATGTACGCATCTTTTGGACACATTATGTAAAATGCAAAGTGTCCGAAAAAGGCGGATCCATCGGACATTTTCAACAAATCGCGGGAGAGAACGATGCCATTCAGGGTGATGGTTGGCTGAGTGTGATGCGGTGAAGTTACGTTTTAACTATGTAGTCTTTTAAAATGCTATCAAGAATAATTTACGACACACGCTGAAGAAAGCGGAAATTTGTTTTCTGTTTTCGTAATAATTACACTCCTCCACGAGAATGAAGCTGAACCTTTAGATCGGTTGGTTGGTTGTTTGGTTGGTGCAAAAAAGAAAAATATGGATATGTTGGCCGGAAGAAAAGGGGTTCCTACGTTTAATTCGTGTTCGCCCACACTCTAAGACCGGAACTTCTCCGCAACCCACGCTAATAGTCAACCGTTATTCACAATGATATCGCTACCTCTTCGTTGAAACTCGAAAGTGTACGTCTTGTTGTCTTAATTAAAGTACGTTTGAACACGCTATATAAGACAGTTTGTCTCGCATGATGAACTAGCACTGGGAAGGAGACAGAGAGAAGAGACGATAGGACAGGTGCTAGCCTCTTCTCTCGGGAAGTCGCAAGAAGAAGAAGTTCGAACCCGACGGACGTGTTCCTTTTCTGCTCTCTTCTCTGATTTGATTCTCTCTGATTTGTTATTACTGAATCTGCTGGTCTACTGCTCATTCCAATCCCGTTGGATGGACGTGGGCAGAGGGAGACGCCGCGCATCAAGCGCCAGCGGCGACTCCCGGAGGTCTGCCCAGCCGCTTGGCGCCCGGAGCCGGTCACCGGTTGCCAGGTGCCAGAGCAGCGCTCTTGGGAGCGATAACGGGCCGCGGTCATCGACAACGGAGCTTATGCTCGGCCTCGACGGCGCTCCTGACCTGCAGGGCCCAGACAGCGCCTTACGCACGGAAGGCATGCTCGTCGGCGACCTACAAGGTCACCAACAGGGTGAGCCGCCATTTCAAGTCGTCACCCACAAAAAGAATCGCCCAGGGGGCATCCCGGTAGTCTTCAGGTGCAAGAGCGACTCGGATTCCTTCTGGAATGTGAACCCCGATCTTATCGCCCATGACATCCTAACAGTAACTCAGGAGAAAGTGCTCCATCACCGAATCAATAAGCAGGGCACTCTCATCCTTCATGTCTCCTCCGAGCATTCGGCGCGCAGACTGCTCAGCCTGAAGTCGCTCGCGAATATACCTGTCGAACCCCGTATTCCAGCTTCATACACTCGTACCACGGGCAGAATATCGGGTGTTCCCCGCCATTACAGAGAGGACCAGCTATTGGAGTTCTTCAAACCCCGTGGAGTCACCGCCGTTAAAAGAGAAATGGCCTTCTCCCGTGAAAGCGACGGATCTGCCACCGCAATCACGAAGTCCAGCGTCCTCTTGACTTTCCGGCCGGGCCTTATGCTCCCTGCAGAGATTCCCCTTGGGTTCACGTATTACCGCGTTTCAGAGTACATTGACCCTCCTGTTCAGTGCTTCAACTGCCAAAAGCACGGTCACTATGCAAAGGCCTGTCGTGGGCCACAAAGATGTAAAGTGTGCTCTGGCCCACATGACTATAAAGAGTGCACTGCTCGGCGCGAGCCGAAGTGTGCCAACTGTGCCGGACCACATACTGCGACCTTTCGGGCGTGTAAAGTTGCCAAGGCTGCTGCTGCTGCCCATCGTCGACGGGTCCTGAATGGGAAGGCCAGCTCTGCGCCGCCAGACAAGCGACCGTCCCCTGGTTCTGCGGACCACTTCCCGAGCCTTCCTGAGCCTTCCCGAGTCTTCTCAAGCGTTCTGAGGAGTGAACAACCCTTAAGAGAAATAAACCAAGCACCCCGGTCTCACAAGGCCTACGCTTCAGTTGTCAAGTCAACAGCGCCTCCACCTCCTACAGTACCTGGCCCTCGCACGTCCGATGCCGATCGACCCCAAGTATCTGGGCCTTCTGTAGCAGGCTCCTCCCAGCTGCCCAAGGGACAGGACACCCACTTTGACGCTATCCTCCCCATGCTCTTCGCTGCGCTGCGCGCCATCGTTCACCAGTTTCCTGCGTCTGCTGGTCTGTCAGCAGTCCAAGTGCTGCTTGCTCTAGAGCCACTGCTCAACAGTTGCCTTCGTGCCCCTGCCACCCATAATGGATAATTGGATGCACCACTCGACGTCAGTGCGCTACGAAACCACGGCCATCTTCCAGTGGAATTCCAGAGGGCTACGGTCGAAGATATCGGACTTCCGCCAGTTCGCATGGCGTCATAAATTCCCTGTCATGTGTATAGCAGAATGTGGACTCTCGCCTGACTTTCGACTGTCTAACTATGTTACTCACCTTTCGGAGCCCCATGGTGCACGAAGCCGCGCTGCCATTTTCGTTCGTTCTGACACTCCGGCCATTCAGCGCGACGTGCAGGCGCAAGGCTTCGGCGAGTACGTCTGCTGTTCAGTCCGCCTGGGCTCCCTGGATGTCACATTAATATCTCTATACCTCCCGCCGGCAGTCAACTACAATGTCGATGATCTGGCTGCGCTCCTCGCCAGCCTTCCCCCGCCTTACGTGCTATGCGGCGATTTCAACGCGCATAATGCCATCTGGGGTAGTACCCACACCGATGCAAGAGGAGAGGGGCTCGCAAGCTTCTTTGCAGACCACAGTCTCTGTGTCCTCAACGACGGCTCACCCACGTTTTTCTACGGTGCGTTCCTCTCGTCGTGCCTGGACCTCACTGTCACCTCAGCGTGCTTAGCGCGGCGGCTGGTCTGGTGCGTGGATGCTGACACACTCGGTAGCGACCATCTCCCCGTTTTGATCGGCGTCAGGGGCATTCGTCAACTCGCCACGTCCCATCCTGTCAGGCGAACGGACTGGCAGAAGTACAAGGCGGCCATCGACTCGGTCCCTCTGAACGGCACGCTGGAAGACGAGCGCATTTTCCGGGACACCGTGACCAACGCTGTACAGGCGGCTACGACGGCTTTCCGTATACCTGCGCAGTTCTCTGCGGTGGACAGCGAATACGCTAGACTCCGTGCCCTACGTCGCCGTGCTGAGAGACGAGCCCGTCGAACCCAACTCCCCGCACACCAGCAAGACGCGCGTCGAATCCAGAAGGCCGTCCAGCGCCATTTACGCAAGCTTGCGCGGGACCGCTGGCGAAGTTTTGCGTCCTCTCTCTCCCCCCGCACGCCCATGACCCGGATCTGGAACGTAATGAAGGGACTATCTTCTCCTGTCACGCTCCGGCACCCATTCCGTGCCCTGTCCCTAGCCACCGCACGCACGGAGCTGGATATTGCTACGGAATATTGCGCTCGCCTCGCAGCCGATCCCTCAGCCGACCAACTATCGGCCCGCGGCATTCCAGTTGCTTTGGCGTCGTCCGCGGAGCCGGCTTTGGATCTTCCGTTCTCGTTCCTGGAGATGGACTCTGCGCTGCGGGACTCCCCTCAGCACACATCCCCCGGGCCGGACCGAGTTACCTATAAAGCGCTTCGGAACCTTCCGGATTCAGGTCGTGCTTGCCTCCTGCGGATGCTCAACGCCAGCTGGCAAAGGGGCCACGTCCCTCAAGTCTGGAAGACCGCTATGGTTGTTCCCCTTCTCAAGCCTGGCCAATCACCCCGCAACATTGACTCCTTCCGTCCGATTGCCCTTACTAGCTGCGTGGGCAAGACGTTGGAACGCATGGTGTTCCGCCGCCTGAGTTGGTACCTCGAGACCGTGCGATTCTTCCCCGAAGTAATGCAAGGCTTTCGGCAGGGTCGGTCGGCGATAGATAATGTTATCGACCTAGTGACTGAGACGCAGCAGGCAAGAGCTGAAGATCGCATGACTGGTGCCGTCTTCCTGGACGTAAAGAAAGCGTACGATAGCGTTTTTCATAGCGCCATCATCGCGACACTGCAAGAAAGTGGTATCGGAGGCGCTCCCCTTCTTTGGATCCAGGACTTCCTGAGCGACCGCTTTTTGTTTGTTCGGACCACTGAGGGGGACACTGACCCCCACCCTGTTAGCCGAGGCGTTCCTCAAGGAAGTGTGCTCAGCCCCCTGCTCTTCAATGTCATCATGGCCTCTCTTCCTGCCCTGCTGCCCCACCACACGCGCCTCACGCTATATGCCGACGACATCTGCTTATGGACATCTGCCGCTCGCCGCGACACCATTCAGCATCGACTGCAGGGAGGCTTAAATATTATCGTCGCGTTTCTCGCCGACCGCGGTCTCTCCGTTTCACCCAGCAAGACTGTGGCCATGGTGTTCACTCGTCGATCATTCACGAGGTTCCCGCTCGACATTGAAGGTTCACCACTGCCATTTGTCCCGTACTGCAAGTACCTGGGCGTGGTACTCGACCGTGACCTTTCCTGGTCTCGCCACATTAAGGCTCTTACAACCAAGATCAACAGTTACGTGGCGGTTCTTCGTTGCCTCGCTGGTTTGCGATGGGGCCCATCCTTCTCTGACCTCCGCCGTGTCCACCAATCCCTCGTGCTGGGTTCTCTCCGGTATAGCCTTCCCATCCTGCACGGTATCAGCCGAAGCAGAAATCGAGATCTGCTCTTTAGCCAAGCCAGGAGCCTCCGCGTCTGCTTGGGAGTCCCTTCGACCACCGAGACATACTCTGTCCTAGCCGAGGCACGTGAACCGTCGATCGATGTTCTGCGGGACGGGGCAACCCTCAGTGTTCTCGCACGGTACCTTACGCGGCACCCTCTCCACTACCTTCGCCACGTCGACGAAGACTGCCCAGCCTCTGACTTCGGTCGTGCTCTCGGTCGCCTCAAAGGGTCCGTCCCTGCACAGTTCTCCCTGCCCTTGCACGCCCCTGCGATGTGGACGCTTGCAAGACCCGAGACCTGTGCCACTATTCCCGGCCTCCAGAGGAAGAACGATGTGCCTGTGACAGTAGCCCGCCAGCTCGCGCTCGAGCATCTCAGTTCGGCCTATCCTCTGAGCCGCGCCATCTATACTGATGGATCGGTAGCGAATGCGTCATCTGCAGCGGCCTACTACGTCTCGCAGGAAAACCGTGACCTCGCCCTCCGACTTCCCTACACAGTGTCCTCCACGGATGCGGAGCTGCTCGGACTGCTGGCCGCTCTGCGGTATATCGCTGAATCTGTGCCTGATGCGTGGGTCGTCCTCACAGACAGCAAGGCGTCTTTGGCGCTCCTGTCCACATACCACCCGAGTGTCGTGAGCGATCTGCGTACCATGGTACTTCAGGAGTACGCCCAACTCTCCTCGTTCGGCCACCGTATCTGCCTTCAGTGGGTACCCGGGCATACAGGGCTACACGGCAACACATGTGCTGACGCGGCTGCGAGACGCGCCGCGCTTGATGCGGCCACGCCGGTGCCCCTACTACCGCTCCCGGTGTCTGCGTGCCGCCTGCTTATACGGCGTCTCTGCGGCGACGGCACCCGCCAGTTTCTTGTAGACGCTATCCGACCTAATGCGTTCCTGCAGTCCATCGACCCCTCACTGGAGTTTGTCATCGGCTGCCGCTGTACCCGCGAGGAGGAGACCCTTCTACATCGTCTCCGTCTGAACGTTGCCCTCACCCGTTCACTCCTGTTCAAAATGGGCCGCGTCTCATCTCCCACTTGCCCCTGCTGCGGTGTAGAAGACGATATTTCTCATCAGCTCCTCCACTGTCAGCGTCACCACCATCATCGGGCCGTGCTCTGGCAACATCTCTCAGAGCTTGGGTGCACGGACGGACGGACAGACGTTTCCCTCGCAACACTCCTTGGCCCTGTGCAGCGAGCTAACCAGTGGAGAGTTACAAAAGCGGTGCTCCGCTTTCTGCGTAACACGGGTCTCCTGGGCTCCCTGTGAGCCCTGTGTTTCTCTCTCGGCCCAGTGGGAGTCACCACAGCGCTCCTCCTTCGAACCTTGTCAACGCCTTGTGATTGTGTGACTGTGTGTGGGACTTTTCAGTTTTAGTTTTGTGTTTTAGTTTGGTTTGTCTTTTCCTTTTCTTTTCTTCTTTTTCTTTCTTCTTTTCCTTTTCTTTTCTTCTTTTTCTTTCTTCTTTTCATTTCTTCTCCTTTCCTTTTCCTTTGCTTTCTTCTTCTCCTTTTCTTTTCTTACTTTTCCTTTCTTCCCCTTTTCTCCTTCTTTCTTCCCCTTTTCTTTTCTTACTTTTCTTTTCGTCCCCTTTTCTTTCCTTCCCCTTCCCTTGCCTTTTTTGTTTGGAATAGCAAGCCGACCTTCGTCTGGCTGACCTTTCCTTTCTTTTTCTTAATAAACATATTCCCCCCCCCCTCTTCTCTCTACACTCTTAAAATTGAAATTCACCGCATAGCACGCTCCTAGCCAACCATCATCTGGAATGATATCGTTATCTGCCCTGATTTGTTGAAAACTGGAGGCGTACGCCTTTTTTGTGACACTTCTGCTGTTCATAATTGTCACAAAAAAGGCGTACGTCACTGTTAGAAAAAAATGTATAAAGAAGGTATAATAATCGGCTATTGTACCTTTTTTATACCTTCTGTTCCAGATATATACCTTTGGAGGGTATAGAAAAGGTACAAAGTGCCGATTTATACCTCCAACCATGCGCAAGGGTATAAAAGAGGTATGAAGCATGGATAATGTAATATATTTATGCCTAATCATCACGTGTTTATACCTTGTGTATAGCAAATAGACAACGGAGGCTATACCTCCTAAGGTATAACTGCAGGCTGTTTATACCTTCAGCGTTTTTATACCTCTACTTGCACCACGTGTTGAATCACGTAATTTTCTTTTGTTGAAGCGGTGTCCTTTAAGATAAACTGTAATTTGTTTAAGAAACACAGACTTCGTTAGAAGTGTATACTGCAATCTACAGGTTGAGCTTATGACTGCGTTATATGTGTACCTACAATAATTAATCTTGTCGTTCTCACCCGCATGGTTGGCTTCCAGGCAAAGGATGCTCTACAACAACAACTTTATTTCCGGCTTTGGGGAGTGGGGAGGTTCATCGCCAGAGGCGATACTGTACCCATTGAATGTGGGGAATAAAATAATGAGCCCGTTCACAACGATGCTCTACAATTTGCCAAGTCGCCAGCCGTATACTATCAGTATTTGCTGTCCTTCAGATGTCGATGTCTGGATTTGGTCGATCCAAATTGCCAAATTCGCGGAACGGTATTCCTCTTTGACCCTTTTCTTTTTCTTTTCTTTTATTTTATATTTCTTTAATACGTCCAGTGTTCACGTACACTGCTAACTGTGGGGAATACCCTGCTACACAGCCGCAAGATATTCCGTAGCAGACGACAGGAAAACACGCTGAGGTTGTCGTCTGTTAAGTGCGCAGTACGCCACTCCCGATATTGGGCACCCTGTGAATGCTCAACATAACACGAGACCGAACTTCGTCTCTGTGAGCAGAGTTTTCGCTTCTTCTACTAGGATCTTCCGTTAAAAGGATGTCGCTCGTGTGAATACACAGATAATGCAAAGTAGACCCTTCGGAGGTATGCGTTTGCACCCGTAAGACGGAAACGATATTCCTTCAGGGGAGGTATAAAACTGATATACCTTGCGGAAAGCGTAACATTTATACGTCTAATTGTGTGTGCTCTGGGACAAACCGTGTGTGTACCCAAAAAGCGGTACAAGAGTGTGAGAACACGCAATAGAGAAAAGTGCGATTTCGTGTTATAGCTCTCTCCTTCACCAAACGGAAAGTATAGAAAGATAACAAAAATATTAGCTGCACGTTTTGACATGATATATAGCAGGTCGCAGGAATTTTTCACTTTGCGCACAAACTGTAGGCGCGGCACCTATTAACCCATTTTTGCACCTAAATGGGGCGTATCAGGGTTCCATCTCCATTAGTAAAAACATTGGGTGTGTATATAAAGAGACTCCTTTTTTTGACGGGCGGAAACTCCTTATTCGCATTCTTGGCGGCGCAATAAATCTTGCGAATCCGTTTGCAAAGCTGACTGCTCTGGCAAACTTTCTGCACCTTCGTTGTGCAGAGGAGGATGTGAAAGTTGAAATAGTAAGCATAAAAAAAAGAAAGAAAAGAAACTAAAGAAATGAAAGAGGATACGAGTAGACAGACATTGACACGCATGTAAGAAAGGTCTTTCACAGCTGTCGAGTTGCTCTAAAGAAAAAGTTGTAGTAGTGTTTGGTATTTGTTGCGCCTCAGAGAGCCTCCTCGGAAAAAGTTCACAATGTCTTTGAGGGTGCCAATAGTGTTCCGTGCTGCACTCACGTCGTTCAAGTATAATGGATTACGAGGTTCAGTCGATGTGAGGCGCAGTGGAAAAATATAGGGCTGATAGATGGAGCTCTCGGATTCGCCTCTGCACTCCTCCAATGTGCCCCGCCATTGTCGAGCAGCCGTCGTAACCCTGACCAACCAGCCTTTTGGTATCCAACCCACAACTGTGCAGCTTCGACACGATAGCGTTGGCAATCGATTCCGCAGAGTAGTCGTGTAGTTCTGTAAACCCTCGAAACTTCTCACGAACGATGTATAGGGCGTTGTCAGTCCCTATATGCACAAAACGAACCCCGACGGACAGCTGCTGAACTCCAGATATATCAGCCGTCCCATCCGCTAACACGGAATACGCCACACTTTTCTTGACATCTGTAATGATTGCACGCAGCAAGACATCATTGCAACTGTTCAAGATCTCGTTTTGAGATTGATGAGAGATGTACATTGCATTTTTGTTCCCGGTTTCAGTGTGCTTCTTCAGCTTGTCGTCGCCTGCTAGAATACGGAAGTGAAGAAGGTCATTGAATGCTGCTCTTTCATCTGTTTTCGCCCGGAGTGGCAGTCCATGCGTTGCACAGAACAGGACTGATTCCACAATAGACGACACTTGTTTTCTTCTACCTGCTTTTTGGCGGCCGCTCACTCCGTCATGGTATTCACAAAATCTTGTGACTTTCCCATGGATTCTCTGTGCCACTTGGACTCGGCATGAGATCGTGCAGACTCATGGAAGTTCTTAAATCTCAGGAATGGTGTTACAATAAACGCACCTTGGACACCGCGGTCGACGTTAGGGCCAAATAGCACACAACCACGGCAGAACGCTCTTTTTTTACTCGGTGAACATGGGAGCCAGTGGTATTCGTCCAGCCACTCAAACCTAAATGGCCTTCGAGATGCACCAACATCTGCCTTGAAGTTGTACAACGTGCTTGGTCTCCACGGTTCTGTTAGCAGTGTTATCAGTGTTATAGCAGTTTTATCCAATGTCAATCACTAAGGGTGTAAAGTGGGGTGTTGAAACAGGTGTTTACCGTCTAATACACCTTTTTTTACAACCCATTTGAATTGGGAATATGGTGTTAAAAATGGTGTTTTATTTCGTGAGAGAAAAATTATGCTGGTTTCACAGCTCCGCTCAGCAAGTAATCACATTATAGACGATAACCTGAGTTAAAAACACCGTATTTGACAGGGAAGGATGTTAGGTATTCAGCTGGTATCTTTGACTCGTTGCAAGCGTGGGTGTTAATTGCAAAAACACATTCCCGTCACCGTTGCAAACGTTTCCCGCCCCACCACATGTAACGAACGTGCCCCAACAAATTGTATTCCAGTATATCATTCATCCGACACGCCAATATAGGCTACTCAGGGTGCCCGAGGTCTCTTCAAGCCTCGGCACTCACGTTGGTCCCACAGTGTTACCAAGCTAACGAGGCGTGCCTGCGACGCATTGGGCTCCGGTTTAGTTTCTACGATGGAACCCCGGCTGGAAGTCTGCCGTATTCATGGTGGTGCTTGCCATAGAAGCAAGAACGCCGAACTGTATATATGTCTCGGCCACTGGTCTCGGCATGCTGCCGCAGAAGCTTCTACTACACTAGCTATTTGTGAGCAAACAATTCCATCATAGAAGGTGTTTCAATAGAATACTCCCCCTTTTCAGGGTATTTTTGTTTTCAAACGCCCATTATAACAGTGTTTTATAAGGAATACACTTAAGTAAAGGGTGAATTAGAAAACACCCATTATTTGAGTGTAAAGGCAACACCAAAAAGGTGTGCGCCATGGGACAAGCCATTTACACCAAAAAAGTGTAAGAGAGTTTACTGTGCACGCTCCTAGCCAACCGTCATTCCGAATGATATCATTCTGGTCGTTATTTTCTGAAAATGGGATGAGGCGCCTATCTGGAATACGTTATGCACTCTTAAAAATGAACTTCACCGCATAGCATGCTCCTAGCCAACCATCATCTCGAATGATATCGTTATCTTCCCTGATTTGTTGAAAACGGGAGGCGTACGCCTTTTTTGTGACAATTATGAACAGCATAAGTGTCAAAAAGGCGTACGCCTATACCGTTTTCTACAAATCAGGAAAGATAACGAATTTCATTCGAGATTATGGTTGGCTAGGAGCGTGCTATGCGGTGAAGTTCATTTTTAAGAGTGTGCTTGTCCCAAATAGGCTCCTCCCCCTGTTTTGAACGAATCATGACACAGAATGATATCATTCGGTATGGTGGTTGGCTAGGAGCGTGCTATGCGGTGAAATTCTGTTTTAACAGTGCAGTACACAGTTGTCGAAAAAAGGCGTACGCCTCCCGTTTTCAACAAATCAGGGAGGAGAATGATGTAATTCGGGATAATGGTTGGCAGGAGCGAGCAATGCGGTCCAGGTCTGTTTTAACTTACCGCCATTACCCCCCCCCCCCCACACACACACACACATCTGTTTTAAATGTGTACTTCAATAACCATTACCGACACTACCATGCATGACCAAGAAAGCTCATCTTCCCGGCCATTCATTGGGCCCGTCCACTTTGTCGTCATGATAACTAAACTTGGACATTTTCCCTCTCTCTCTTCTAACCACGCGGCGATTTGTACAGAAGAACACGGAGGAAGTCAGAGCCGCTCATGCAATTGCGTTGTACATTCGTGTTCACACACGTTGAGAATCAAGCGTACAGTGTAACAAACCGCTTCAACAAAGCGTCCACGCAGAATAAAGGAAGATCTCGCCTCGCGCACAATTGACACGCTTCGTGAACACAGAGACTTAACAACAACATTTTAAACGAAGCTGCAGACATGCGCTGCCCTAGACGATAACGTCATGGAGGTTCTTATCCAGGAAAATGGAGGAGCGAGTTTTCAGGTTCAGCAGTTTAGGGGCTGAGTGGTTCCGAGACGGAAAAGGACGCCATCTTCCTTCCTCCTCGTCAAAGTACACAATACGGGTTTTATTGGATTTTGTATCTGTAGCCGACGTTACATTTCCTCTTCATAAAAGTCTCTTTTCGTGAGAACTGGGAAGTGCGGGTGAAAAACTGGGCCACCTGCTCTTCCTTTAGCTTAGGGATTGTGTATGCGGTGTCAATGTTTTATTTACCGCTGTACGGGCTTGTACTTTACGGGACACGGTTGTCTAAAATCAGCACGCCGTGGTTTATCTCATCTCAAATCTCCAGGTGTTGCGAGACTATTTCTTTTGAGTAACAAACACGTGCACTACATGGTCCACCTTCAAATCCAATATGGACAGAACACTTTCGAGCGCAACCGAGGTAATATGGGACGGCGAAGTACTGGAAGGCGATTTTAGCTAACCGTGTCCCCAACAGTACGTATTTTGAGCGCCGTACTCAAAATGCTGTGTTTTCAATACCTTTTGTTAGTATGTTAGTATCTTATCCAGCACTTTTATCGAGAGTATTCCCGAACCGTACTCTATGGACTCTCCCCCCCTCTCTCTCTCACAAAATTGCTTGGTCCATGGCCACATCCGGCCCACCAACGCTCTGTCCTCAAAGCTCTCTTCAACTTTCTAGATACCATAGGACTTGGATCCTTATTGTGAAGGGGCTCATTATTTCATTCCCCGCATCACCACCAGCAATGCGGTAGACTACCGACCCTGGCGATGAAACTCCCCATTCATCGTCTCCTAATAAAGTTGTTATTTTTATCGAGAGGTGTTTGTACTCTTATTTGGATACTTTACTCTAACTACTTTTCGTTCATGTGTTTGTCTCCGTACCATGTTCAGATTCACAACAAGGTTGTCAGACAAACAAGACAAAATGACATCAAAGTAAGAAAACCGGGCATGTTGGTGTTGATCTTGCATGATGAACTAGCACTGGGAACGAGATACACTCTTAAAAATGAGCTTCACCGCATAGCACGCTCCTAGGATGGGAGCTGCCGGCGCCAGTGGGCCTTCAAACATGGCGGCCGGTTGCCGCATCTCTCTCCCACGAGCCCATCTCCTATGCGCGATCCAGCCTTTATACATAGAGATCAGTGGGAATATCTTGCTACACAGCCACAAGATATTCCGTAGCAGACGACAGGAAAACACGCTGACGGTGTCGTCTGCTAAGTGTCGTCCGCTAAATGCGCTGTACGCCACTTCCGATATTCCGCACCGTGTGAATGCTCAAGATAACACGGGACGGTCGGCTCTGTGAGCAGTGTTTTCGCTTTTTCTTCCACTAGAATATTCCGTGAAGACGTCGCTCGTTGAATACACGGATATACGATGAGAAGAAGAAGAAGACACTCGTTTAGCAAAATGAAATAGCTCGTAGCACTATTTGGAGAGTTGGCCGCTTGGACAAACCTTGGCAATATCCCGAGCAGCACAATATCTTGGTCAAATATTGACCGGCCCAATACCCGTCCACCATTGGGCCAAGTTGTTGCGTTGCTTGGGTACGGTGAGGTATAAGAAGCCCAAAACGAAAGTTATACGCGTCACCTATACGAATGACCCCCTAACATCTAACCGAAACTCATTATTGTGTGTAAGATACACCAGTCGAAGTCCAACTATTGCACATTTTCTTGAGCTGCCGGGGAATCTTCGGGGCACGGCACATTTTTGCGTCTACTAAAAGTAATACAACAAAACTGCATACTATGATGGTCCGAAATTGTTAAAAAGCGGCGAAGTTATATTATCCAAACAAAGTTTCTATATGCGCAGACCCGCAAACACACGAGGCTTTGCAAGCACTATAGGAACTGAAGAAGTTAAGACGGCGTCACCCTTTTTAATTGTCAAAATTTACCGACAAGTGGCTGGACGAACTGGCAATTAATTTTTATGCGTAATTTTAGCGCGTAATACGTCCTCTAACGTGTACGTACACCGCTTAGATGTTTAGATATTTTGTTCATTTCATCTTCATTACAAACTCGGTACTTCATCATCATCATGATCATTTATCGCGAGCAACCTTCGTTAAGTTGAACATTACTGACGTGAACCCCCTCGGCTCCTAGAAACAAATATAGCCTATTTCGTGAAAAAATTGTGACAAAAAAGAAAAAGAAAAGGGAGTTTGCCGCCTGTAGTCTGCATTCTTTACCATCATCATCATCATCTGCTCGTCCAGTGCGCTATCGTGCGCGTCATAGCAAGCGATTACGCTGTGCATAAGCGTGCATATTGGTCGATCACTCAAGGCTGCTCATTCATCATGTTTGTCAGTGGTCAACTCACTGATTGGACGTCCTTGAGCACCGCGCCTGTCCTATACCAATCTTATATGGTCGCTGCACAGCGGAATGTCCCGATAAATAACAAAAAAGAAAGGCAGCTCTAGCGACACGAAGGCGCGGTGGCTGCCTACACGAGGCATTCCCATCTTTGCCATCTCGCAGTTCCTCGGAAGGACATTATTAACAGTGCGTTGATTAAACATGGGATTTGTTTTGTGCAGGTGAGATACATCTGATTGGAGAACTGGTTTTTGCACGCCAATTCCTCTAAGGAGCCATGACTAAGTTCGGGTGACACGGCATTGAAACCAGCTCGCCACCTCCAACCATGAAACAGCGTGTGTAGGCCAGGGATCGCAACCAGTTCACCGGTTCCGTTCAGGTGCAGTTCCGAAGTAGTAAAAGCAGAAGTTCAAAGCGGTTGACACTGTCGATTAGCTGTAAGCAGAAGTGGCTTTGACAGCGTTAAAGTGCGTGAATATTGAAGCCTCTGTGGTTTAAGAGCAATTTACGACGGCATGCGGTAAGGGATTGGTTCATACGGTTGAAAAACCTAGCTAACATATGAGCAGGAAGATATGTCAACATATATATATCAAGATATGTCAACAGGAACATATTGCGAATATAATAGCACGCTGAAGGTCGATCATTGCATGGAATGATACCGTTATTGCTCCCGATAGCGTGAGGCGTACACTCTTAGAAATGAACTTCACCGCATAGCACGCTCCTAACCAACCATAATCTCGAATGATATCGTTATCTGCCCTGGTTTGCTGAAAACGGGAGGCGTACGCCTTTTTTGTGACAATTATGAACAGCATAAGTGTCACAAAAAAGGCGCACGCCTCCCGTTTTCAACAAATCAGGGCAGATAACGCTATCATTCGAGATTATGGTTGGTTAGGAGCGTGCTATGCGGTGAAGTTCATTTTTAAGAGTGTACGCCTTTTTGTGACCGGCAGTCGGTATCGTTACATCACCACCGCCTTTTTGTGACACTTAATAATAGCAAGCCTGAATCGTCACTATCACCATACACGTGTCACAAAAAGATGTGCGCCTCCCGCTTCAACATGTCAGGGGAAAGAACGAAGAAATTCGGGATGATGGGTTGGCTAAGGATCGTGTTATGCGGTAAAGCTCTGGTTCCACAATGTATAGCACGCACATGGGAGCGGGACTTATATTTGAAATGGCGGAATGGTGGATAGTCTTTAAGTGAGAAACTTGCTCGTGGGACCGCTATTCACGAACTGCTCCAGAGAACGAATCTTGCAATTATGACAAGATAGGCCAGCAACAGCAAATGGGCGATAATTACCAAGAAAAGGGAGGAAAGAAGCGATGGAAGATTAAATGCAGGAACTCCCGCAGGCGAAACCACTTTAATGCATCACGGAAAGTAAAGTAACAGACTTTTATTTGTTTCTCTCGTTCTAATCTTTTAAGAAACGATACGCAATGATGGGCTCTAAAAACAATATTGCGAGGAAAGAAGCTTTTGGGGTAACATTTAATGGCGGATAACTAGAACAACTGTTCGGATGACGATGACTATGACAACTGTTCGGATGCGCATGTCACGAGCGTCACGAATGAATCTTCTTCCCTTTTCTTACAAGTATATTATTGCTAAGTTACTTTGAACGACGGAAGAATGCACATGCTCTATGATAGATATCGATCCATAGAGAAGCACAGTAGCAGACTTAATTACTCTCAGTTTCCATACACCAAGAAAAGGAACGAGTCTGCAGTTGAAAGTGTTTTAAAGATACGCTACGAGATGGCTGCGATCATTCACTCAACTTCAAAAAGCAAATAGGTGAGTGGAGCTCTGCGGTGTACTTCCTCACTCTCCATGATCTCTACTATGCAAGGCGAGGGTCAATATCGATAACATTTATGAATAGCATCTCGGCGGGCGCGTGGCCGAAACTGAGCCGTCCGTACACTCTAAAAACATAACTTCACCGCATAGCACGCTGTGTGCCAACCGTTGCCACGAATGATAGGGTTATCGCTTCTGATTCGAAGAGTGAGGGGGCCGTACGCCTTTTTCTATCAATTTGGATATATGATAATTGCCACAGAAAGCAGTACGCCCCTCTCTCTCTTCGAATCGGAAGCGATATATCACTCGTGGCACTGGTTGGCGCACAGCGTGCTATGCGGTGAAGTTAAGTTTTTAGAGTGTACACTCTTAACAATGAACTTCACCACATAGCACGCTCCTAGCCAACCATCATCTCGAATTATATCGTTATCTACCCTGATTTGTGGAAAACGGGAGGAGTACGCCTTTTTTGTGACACTTGTGCTGTTCATAATTATCGCAAAAAAGGCGCACGCCTCCAGTTTTCAACAAATCAGGGCAGATAACGATATCATTTGAGATGATCGTTGGCTAGGAGCGTGCAATGCGGTGAAGTTCATTTTTAAGAGTGTAGGGCTATACTCCCGCGCGTCTCCCGTTAACTTTTTTTCTTTCGAAGTCACAGATTTGTGGCAATATATCTCACGAATCTAGACATATGCGTAGCTGTACACTCTTAAAAAAGAACTTCACCGCATAGCACGCTCCTTGCCAACCGTCATCTCGAATGATATCATTATCTGACCTGATTTGTTGAAAACTAGAGGCGTACGCCTTTTTTTGAGACAATTATGAACAGCGTAAGTGTCACAAAAAAAAAGGCGTACGACTCCCGTTTTCAACAATCAGGGCATATAACGATATCATTCGGGATTATGGTTGGCTAGCTATGCGGTGAAGTTCATTCTTAAGAGTGTAGGCAAATCTGGGACGTTTTCGGTATCCGAAATGAGAGTATCCCGACCGCACAAATTTCGCGTGACGGCCTCACGGATTTTGCTCCGGCTACAGAACTTCACCACATGAGACGGCGAAGGCCAATGACTGTATACGCGGAAAGACACCGTTATCTCTCCTGATTTTGAGGAAAGCACGGGGCGTACGGCCCTTTTGTGACAATTAACACGTACAGCATAAGTGTCACAAAACGGCGTACGCTTCCAGGATTCAACAAATCATGGGAGAGAACCATGGCACGCGGGATGACGGTTTGCAACACTCTTAAAAATGAACTTCACCACGCTCCTAGCCAACCACCATCCCGAGTGACATCGTTCTTCCCTGTTATTTTGCTAAATACGGGGGGCGTACGCCATTTTTGTGGCATTATGCAGTTCATAATTCCCACACAAATGGCGTACGCCCCTCGTTTTCACCAAATCATGAGAGAGAACGTTGTCGTGATGGTTGGATAGGAGCGTGCTATGTGGTGAATACCTGTCTGTTTTAATAGGTGCCCTGCCACATCTCGCTTCGTGCAATATACCTGTGCTCAGCTCGAGCAATACGGTCTTAGCTGCAATGTCGAGTAAGAAGAACCGTGGAATTCTCATCGGCAAAATGAACTCATGTAATTGTTTTATGCGTGACGGGAAATTACGTACCAGAGCAGAATATAAACAAAATCATATAGCTTCAAAGTGATGTTTTGTAACCACCCACAAGCGATCGCACGAAGATGGTTACAAAAAAGGAGTGTGCAGGTCATCCCTGTACGCTGCACAGAATGATACCGTTGTCATTCCTGATTTGAGTGGGAGAGCGCGGCGTACGCTTTTGTGCGAACCATTAACATAAATACAAAGTGTGACAAGGTTGGTCAGGTTATATTGCCGATCGAGAATGTTCTTCACCTGTTAAGAGAGAAAATGTTCTTGTACATTAGCGGTCGCCACGAAACTCTTTACAATTCAGAAACCTGCTACTAACTAACCATTAAGTCCAATTAACCCTAGTCAACATCACACGGAAAAGTGAAGTAGAAGAGGAAAACTATCAAGAACTGGACCCTCATCATCAAACATGGCGACTTCTCGAAAGCAGATGATGTCGGGTCGTCCGCTAATCGCTTCTATGCCGCCGCAGGTTTTTAACCATTTCCCCGTCGTTCCTTTTTCTTTCTGCCAAAACAAGTTTTCGTTCGCCCAGACCAGTGACCTGACTTGAACGAGTGAAGCGGCCGAAAAAGGAAAGAGTGTTGGCAACCTTCCCTGCTCCTCGGCGGTCGTCTGCTACGAATGTCGTCTGTTCTGGGGCCAGGTGAATCGACGCCGGAAGGGAAGATGGAAATGTATACAAACAGGAGCAGCAGGTATAACAGCTGCAGATGGTCTCTCAAGCAGGGCTATCGCTGTGTTCGAAAGAGGGTGAGGAGGACGTTGGCTATGTTGCGTCGCCCCAAAACCGTCTGTCGCATTCTGCAATTGAAGCTTCGATGCGTTATTTATTTCGTTGCTTTGCCTCGCGCGTGGGTGTGACTGTATGTATCGGGCGTCTGCTTAGTTGGTGCTCTTATGCTGCAGCGGAAGAAGAACTAGATAGACGGAGGAAGGGAGGGAGGGCAGAGCAGGAGAAAGAATTGCAGTTTCTTCTCTATATATGTACACCTGCATGTACCTCTAACGCTGCGAAGCGTCGTTCTCTGTTATATGTGATGTACTACTGCGGGATCAAGACTTTTGCAACACCACACGTAATGACTACGGCGCACAGGCATCATCATGCCACATGTGGGCATCGTTATGTACTTGTCCACAGAGTGATGTAGTTCATTCAGTAGTTGTGTACTCGACAAGTACACACATTTTCGGTACCCAATTCGGACGCGAGGTGCATGAAACGTCAATTATCCTCTTGACACACAGCCTGCGAAGCTTATGTAGGCCTGTCATGGGTGGGATGAAAATAACATGGCGGCTACACGACAAATTGATTGAGACATTAGCCATAACATTAGGAAACGTTAGTTTAGACCAAATGAGCACAAACAAAACAAAGTGAGCGCTACTTCATATTCTGACCCGCATTAATATATCACATATACATGCTCTACACGTGTTTATATCCGCTACACGTGCTGCATGTGTATCCAGTCTGGTTATACAATTAACTATTCGATTCAATTTTATAACAATTCGTTTTATTTCCTTTGACTTTGTATATATCCGCTTCGTATTCGCTCCACACTCTAAAAACAGAACTTCACCGCATGGCACACTGTACACCAACCGTTGCCACGAATGATAGGGTTATCGCTTTTGATTCGAAGAGAGAAGGGGGCATACGCCTTTTGTGGAAATTTGTGGATATATAAAAATTCCCATAAAAATGCGTACGCCTCCCTCAGTCTTCCAATCACAAGCGATAACCCTTCATTCGCGGCAATGGTTGGCGCACAGTGTGCTATGCGGTGAAGTTCTGTTTTTAGAGTGCAGCTTTAAAATAATTATGCGCACGTGTCTACTTATATGAACTCTTGCTGTAAAATATACAGCATGCATATACGTACCCACTTTTCATGTATGTGCTACTTCCATCGCTTTGAGGTGTGCGAAAGAAAAGAAAATGAATTCAATATAACACTACGGGCACAGTGTTTTGGTGTGATTGGGTGTTTTGGTGTCATTGGCTTTTTTTTTCTTCTGTTTTTCACAAATCAAACCTTGACGACTCAATAATGGTAATGGGACGATCAAATCACCTGTCTGTAAGTGCAGTAACGAAAATCTGGCTCGCTATGCAGCTTAATGAACACTTATTTTGAAAGTAACGTCCTAAATCACCCCCATAATATTACAGCGATATGACAGTGAATATGACCGGGATTAGTGTTGACCGCAAACGTGTTTCCGATTACAACACAGAGTAGTTCTGGTAACACGAACACGTAAGGTAGGGATGTATTTCTACGTGGCAGTTTGTTTGTAACATATTCGTGGACGCAGGGCTTTTGTCAAAAAAAAAAAGAAAAAGATAAAAGAACGCTACGTTAGCCCACCATTTGCTTCATTTTCAAGCGTTTGCCTTTCGGCTATCCACTTCCACAGCAGCCGCTTAAAGGCGCATCCAGCACTTGAACTGCTCTCACCGCAATTAATCCCTATACGAAGCATCCTCATGCATAAACGCACTGATCGGTACATACAAGAAAGCTATACGATGTTCTTGACAGGCATATATTTATAGCGTCGCTCCATTTAAGCCCATCAATTAGGACGAAACACTGTACCCCCCGTTACACAAAATTTCCTCCATTTCATGGGACCATCCCGATAGCGTAGTGGAAGCCCTCCAGGAAATAAGAGACGAATTTAAGCGGACAATCTCCTAACCCGGGGCGTTCAAGACGTAACTTTTTCCTGGCGACATTCATTTAATAACACACTCTCTTGCGCGTTGCATAAAACTGCATGCTGCTCCCTCCTTTCTAGGTCTGGGTTAACGCTGCAGAATGGGAGCGGAAAAAACGTCGGCGCACGAACTTGGCTAACGGGCGCCGTAGCGAAGATAACGCGGGACGAGGCTGGTACCCACGGGGAAGGCTTTCTTCACGCGAGTTTTCTTTCAATGACGGTATGCGGGCCTGTGTGTGTCTTTCGCACGCGCGTTTTTCTATTCTTTCTTTCTTTTTAGACAGTGAACGGTTGAGCAGCTTGACAGCAAGTAATGGATGCTTGGGGTTAGGTGCGAAAGTCACCTGAAAGTGGAGGGGTATACTGCTTGCAACACACTCTTAAGAATTAACTTCACCGCATAGCACGCTCCTTGCCAACCATTATCTCGAATGATATCGTTATTTGCGCTGATTTGTTGAAGACGGGAGGCGTACGCCTTTCCTGTGACAATTGTGAACAGCATAAGTGGCACAGAAAAGGCGTACGCCTCCCGTTTTCAACAAATCAGCGCAAATAACGATATCATTCGAGATAATGGTTGGCAAGGAGCGTGCTATGCGGCGCCCTCTCGCCATCACCACCACCACCACCACCATCATTTTTAAGAGTGCACTCTTAAAACGTATACTCTAAAAACTGAACTTCACCGCATAGCACGCTCTGCGCCACTAACCATTGCCACGAATGGTTATCGCTTCTGATTCGAAGAGAGAGGAGGGCGTACGCCTTTTTGTGTCAATTGGATACGTATATGAAAATTGACACAAAAAGGTGTACGCCTCCCGCTCTCCTCGAACCAGAAGCGATAAGCGCATCATTCGTGCGAATGGTTGGCGCAGAGTGTGCTATGCGGTGAAGCTGTGTTTTTAGCGTGGTGGTGGTGGTGGTGCTTCACCGCATAGCACGCTGAAGGCCAATCGTTGCACGGAACGGTGCCGCTTCCAGTTCCGATTTGTGTAAACCGCGAGACGTACGCCTTTTGTACGTGACTTCATTTGTGACACAAGGTGCTGGTGGAAATGCCTGCCGCAGTCGGCCACGCTCAGGTGGGATAACGTCAGGACTATCGCAGGGTGGTCGTGCGTCCTGGGCCGACTTCAAAGGGAACGGTACCGACGTTTGTTTTTGAAGCGTCTGAGGAGTACCCAGACAAAAACACGCAGACAGCACAGCCGGCGGCCGGAAACAAAAGTGTCTCAAGGTGGTGGTGATGGAACTGCTTGCCACAAAAAGGAAGTTACGAAGTGTCCCAAAAAGGTGTAGAACCCTCGTCTTCATAAAGGGACAGAACATGTCATTGGGGATTATGGTTGCCTACAGGAGCGCGTTTTTTTTTATTCCGTGTTAGCGCCGCGAAGCAACTGTGGCTACGAGCGGCGCACAGACGTGAACAGATGGAAAGAGAACAGCGGGAAGGAGTAGGGGACAGCGGGTTAGTACGCGTCCTGGGCAGACTTCAGGGGGTACTGTGCCGATATTCGTCTGGAAAGTCTGCCGGAAAAGTCGGGAAAAACCTCAGACAGCACAGCTGGTGGTAGGATTCGAATCCACCACCTCCCTGGCTACCACCAAGGAGAGGATGTTTCTATACCCACCCGGTCATGCCGCTGGTCAAGAGCGTGTTATGCCGTGAAGTTCTCTTGTACGAGTGTGGAACTTGCTAAGTCTCTTGGCTTCAGCCTTGAGCTTCTCGTAAAAATCCTTCTGTATATAACCACAATACCGCGCAGTTGTTCCGGCTTATTTACCTTACTCTGCTTCAACAACAGCAACACTTTCTTTTAGTTCAATATAGGCATCCTGCGGTGCTACGCGATCTATCGTTCTTCAATGCAACCGTTCCCATGGATACCTCAATACGGTGTACAAGGTTTCAACCATTGTAAGCAATTTATCAACGCGCCTTTGCCTTGATTTCGGGCAGGAAAATAAGCGTGACTTTAACAGGGACAGCTGGCTGTGTATAACGGATAAGCTATCATCTTGATCTTTGTTAACGCTTTGTCTTGATTTTAGCTTGGCCGTTGCACGGGTAGGACAGCGACATGTGTTCTCTTAACTGTTTTTTGTTGTTCTTTTTCTTGTAGCACCTGCAAAAGCAGCACAGTGCACTGAAAGTGCAAGTGCATAGGGTGGACTGGCATTGCAAAGATAAGACATCTATACCAGGCACTCCCATGTACTTGAACTTTCCTTAAATTGTGCTGCTTGGGTACACTTGAACAGCTCCAGAGCACTTTCCATGCATGACAGCGATTCTTAGAATAGCAGCAGGCAATATAAGGTGCCGCATTGTAGTGGATGAGGCAATTAAACATATAGATTGGACAAACACAACACAAGCCTCACAAGGCCCTGTTGCATACTTCAATGAAATAATGGCAGTTGAAGAAAGGCACCAGCAGTGGGATTCGAACCCACGCCCTCTGACTGCCGGTCAGAGATGCTAATAATTCAATATAACTTCAACTTCCATCATTTAATATAAGGTGCAGCCGCATAATCTTTCATGCGAACTAACCCAACTGGGTTTACCTCTATGTCCCCGGAACGCAGTACAATCAGACATGGTGGCACTACAACAACATTGTGATAGTGCGTAGTACTGTAATTGTAATAGATTCTCCTCACCTGAAATAAGATGAACGATGGAAGGGATAGAGGCCGGAGGAACTTCGAAGAAGACGAACAAGTGGAACTTAGGCCATTATTGTCATCTCGGCGCCGCCTGCCAATCATTAGCTCCTTAGTGAATGTCATTAACGACAACAATAAATAAATTAAGTCACGAATTATAAAAATTTGCGCCTAATTTCTAGCTAATTTGTAGCTTACTGCCCACACTGGTCAGTATGCTGTATGATATGTTGAGGCTATCAACAAACACCGCAGGCGCAGTTGTCGTCACTATATATTTTCCGATTTGGAAGTATTTACCATCATCGTCTAAGAATCATCTAATATAAATATGTGTGCGTGGCACTGATTGTGTACAGAAGTACGCGAGGTCCGTAGAGATCGACCTCTCATAAAAAAGAAAATCACTAATCCATGTTCTTTTATTATTATTATTATCATCATCATCAAAGGGTAACGTTTCGAAAATCCTGGGCGCGTTACTGGTGATAATCATCGCTGAAACTTAACAGAGCGTGGTTTCAGATCTTCGTTGGCCGCACGCAAAGTTCGCGAAGACGTTCATAACGCCCAAGGTTTCCTGACGCCGGAGGACGAGGAAACGGGCTGGTTAAAACTTGTCTACTTTTCTTGTTCTTAACTTAATTTTGATTCCCTCTTTTGGCGTTTGTGTGTTTGTGTAGAAAGGCATCGGAACCCTAACGAGTGTTCCGAACCCAAGGACCTTCAACGTAATTTTCATTGCAGTGACGTTCGGACTATTGGCCGAACGTCAGTTGTTTCAAGCACAGAAGCCATTCCGGATATCTGAAGCGTTTTGTACAGGGTTAATTCACCTGATGTCACTCACAGGGGAGCGCTGCAATCGCTAGCGGACATGCCGCCATGATGCAGGTCCTTGAGGTCCTGACGGTCCAGACCTTTACTCTCATTATGCGCCCTTCATTTACAGTTTCTCGTCCTGTGTGAACATTATTTGTATCAAGTATATCACTACTTTTCATGTTTTCAACGACAATATTCTTCTTAATAGCATATGGCAGAGGCCGAAAACCGAAACCCACACCAGGGGCCTTATTCTCGTCGAAGTAATCGACCTCGATTACTTTGTGGGTCATTGGCCGTTACGTGAAGAAAGTGTGAAGAACAGAAATCGATGGCACGCATCCTGAACCGATAGTCGAGCTGTAGATAAAGCATGAAGAGAGCGGGATCAAGTGCTCGACTACTGTAAAAGTCGTTGCTTTCACGTGGAACATATTTTCGCGTTTTGGTGGAGGCCATTGTTGACGCGGGAACTTATATTCGCGAAAAACGCAAGCTAATATTTCTCGGTTACGTCAGTGTATCTACTTCGCGAATACTTAAATCGCGAATTTCTGGCGTTCGCGAAAAACGCGAAAAATCGTTCCGCGCGAAAAAAAAAAGAAAAAAAACTGTTACAGTATTAGTTGAGGGCGCTTGACATTCATCACTTTTCTTCACGCCTTCTTGACGTAACGACCAATGATAGGCGAGACACAAAGTAATCGAGGTCGATTACTTTGACGAGAATAGGGCTCCACAGTGCAAAAATTCCATCGGCTCTTCTTTGCGAAAAGTGTGTCTTCCAACGCTGCAAAGAGCACATAATTCTGCACGTCACCCGACCTCACTTCGGCAGTCAGGACGCCACCCCAGTGAATCACAAAAAAACACATGGAAGGCACCCTTGCCATGCCTCTCGAGGATAGAAATAACGTTATATGCAGCACCCCCATCAACTTTTTTATTCCTCTCCGATTCCACCGTTCCCCTTCTGCTCGGGGCATGTCACGTCTCTGGACTTTTTCTAATGCGTCTTTCAGACAGCTCCCCTTCGCGCTACCCACCAGAGGGCCTCCGGATGATGACGTCATCACCGGACGATTCTCAGCCGTCCGAGATCATATTCGCGAGCTGTGGTGGTGAGAGAAGACGATGAGAAAATTGCCAAACTGCAGGCGGGAACCATCAACGTAATGGGCACCTTCTCTTCAACTTCAGTGTCTATGCTCCGGAAAATAGTCTCAATAGAATGCGATGCGTGATTGCTTCACGCCGGGAGGATTGTGAGAAATTGGGAGACAAAATATTTGGAGGTGCACAATGAATGGACGGTGGCACGATTCGGAAGAGCTCCCTCCTGGAGTGCGGACGCAAATTAATGATTGCGACTGGAAGTCGAAATTGCGAAACGAGTTGCGCCAATCAGGCCTTTTTTTTTCCTCTTATAGACAGCGGTATAAAAAGGGGACTGAACGGCAATGACTTGCCGCGGTTATATTTCATAGACATACCGAAACACGAAAATTATCTGGCCAAAACTAAGCGAACCTCACATATTGCGAGCTTCTTTTCTAATCCGCACTTTTAACACACACACATAAAAAAATGATGATGAGATGGGGCTGATGCCGGTCAGCAGGCTGGGCGCTGTCCCAGTGCAATTGTAGAGAATGAAAGACGATTGGTGAAGATGGCAGTTCAGGTGATCAAAGCATCGTAGAGAAACCGGTTGATGACAGAAACTCCCAAAAGTAACGGTGACCTTGATACATATGAGCGGGACTGGACCACACTCTTAAAAATGAACTTCACCACATAGCACGCCCCAAGCCAACCATCATTCCGAGTGACATTGTTCTCTCACATGATTTGTGTAAAACGGGAGGCGTACGCCTTTTTGTGACATTTCACATTTTTGCATAAGTGTCACAAAAAGGAGTACGCTTCCCGTTTTCAACAAATCAAGGAAGGGAACGATATCACCCGGGATGATGGTTGGCTAGGAGCGTGCTATGTGGTGAAGTTCATTTTTAAGAGTGCAGGGCCCCAGCACCTTGCCGAGGGTAAAAGGGCGGTGGGCGGGGGTAAAGGGCACTTTTAAAACAGTGGTGGCGGTACGCTATTTCTGAGCGGTCTGCGAACTTCACCGCATAACGCACTCCTAGCCAAATAACTCACCCCGAATGGCAACATTCTCTTCCCTGATTCACTGAAAACGGGAGGTGCACGCCTGTTTGTGACAATTGCGCAGTTTTGTTAATTGTCATGCAAAGGCGTACCCCCCGCGATTTCTACAATTCAGGAGTGATAACATAATCATTCTGTGCAATGACTGGACTTCAACGTGTCATGTTGCGAATCCGTAACCCCCCCCCCCCCCCGGTTTTAAGAGACATGTCTTCCAGCACCGTGTGTCGGAGATTTCCAGCTCATGTAAAAATTTTAAAAAATTAAATGAAAACAGATGGTCGAAATCATCCTCAGTCCTACACCTCGCGGCACTTGCAGCATGTCGCCACACACAAATAGGTGGCACAAACAGGCTGACACACCTTACCTTGCCTTATTTTTCTTTTTAATTCCAACTCAATCTATTCCAATTAGAAATGGTTAAAAATTGAGCCGTTTGGTGTAACATTCTAAAACCGACAGAACCCCAGTGGGAGGCCGGGTGTGGACGGTTCTAGGTATATGGAAAAACCGGGTGCGAACAGTGAACAGCTTTCTAATATCCGGTCCAACCCGAACGGAAGGTGTGGTTCTTGACCTTGTTTTATAAGCGGTCTGTTGTGCAATAAAGTTATTGTTTGTCAGTCAGTGTCCGTGTTGTCTCGTCTTTTGTCATTCCCCGGCACTGGGGTTTTGTCGTTTTTAGAATACTTACTCCAATTACCGTTTTATTTTACCATTATTTCTGTCGCGAGAGCGCACCACGAGTATTTAAAATTACTTTACTCTCTATTATGCCTATTGAAACGACGAAGTAAGAAAGGAGCGCGGCTACAATTTTTATTTTCTTTTAATCTCTTTATGGGCGATCAACCTCTCAAGCTCTAAGCAACGCGCTAAAACCTGTTAGTGTCACCACCGGTGCACAGCCCCTGGGAAGGAAAAAAAAAAGAAGGAATAGAGAAGAAGGACAAGAAAAAGTGCTAATAAAGCCTCGTTTCGTCACGCTAGAAGTGCCATCGACCACGTATATGTCGAAGGACAATCTGTGTGACAGCCACGCTGTTCCGCACTACTTGTACGCTCCCGGCATGCTGACTCTCTCACGCAAATTCCCTATAGCTGAATGTTTAGAAAACGCTGTCGTCCGCCTTTCGTGCACCCTAAAAATAGACGGTGGTGATCTTCGTTTTGCCGAAGTTGCCATACTGACGATGACGATGACTATGGTAGATGATAATGAGTAAGGTGAGAAGACTTGGGACGACCTCTGGGTTCGAGACTATCTGAGGCCTGTCCTCACCTTCTCGAGTTGCCACAGCAAAAGATACCCTCACCACCTGATAAGACTCCTTGCCAGCCATAATTCCAAGCAATATCGTTGCCTGCTCTGATTGGTTGAAGATATAGGAGGCGTACGCTTTATATATATATATATATAGCACTTATGCAGTTGTGTTAATTGTCACAAAAAGGCGTTTTGTAGAGCGAAGGCCGAACAGCGAATGTACGGCATGATTGAGGGACCTAACCTACAGGTTACAAGATCAGAATGAACGCGCGCTCTGTGAATGGTGTGAGCGACCTCTGCCATCGTAACAAGGGCACCCGCGTAGCCAAGGTCGTGCTGAAGACTGAGAGGTAGTGGGTTCGAATCCTACAACCGGCTGTGCTATCTCAGATTTTCCCTGGGTTTTCCGAAGACCTTCCAGACGAATGTCGGCCAAGTTCCCTCTGAAGTCGGCCCCGGACACATAATTTCTTCCCGTCCCCCACTCCTTCCTGCTGTCCTCTCTCCATCTGTCCACCGCTCATAGCCACAGTTGCTTCGCGGCTCTAACACGGAATTAAAAAAATAGAAAGCCACGCGAGCCACCTTTTCGCACGCATTGGGGCGCACAGCACATTTCAAGGTTGCCTTACTGCCTATTCTTTCGATTCTGTTTCTCGGCCTCGCTTATCGCTCCAAGCCATAGCTTGACGCACAGCGACGGAATCTTCATGAAAATCGCGAAGAACAAAGTAGAAAGAAGGCTAAACAAGGAGGAGCTGTCTGGTTGTAAACAGATGACCTTCGAAGACTCATAGCCTCATGCGGCACCAACGAATCATTTCCATTTGAATAGGTCAGTAGGAAAGCTGAATTATTTCCAATTCATTGCGCGCAAAAAGTACGCGTAAACCGAGGCTGCAAAACGTATCTTAATCAAAATCATTACGCATTAATGCGTGTGATGACTGTGATCTCGCTTCGAAAAATCTGTCTGAGAGAGTGTCTTCAACAGAAAGCTGGTTTCGCAAACGAGCGAGTCTAGGTTTGGTAAAGGATGCCGACATGCACACAAGTAGTTTCACCACCACCATCACCATCCGTCCTAAGAATGCACTGTGCCTTCCTACAGCCATATTTCTTATCTTACTTTATTTTTCTCTCAACATTGTGCGTCCCATACGCCCTATACAAGTGTGGCCGACCTCGATGAGCAGCTTCACTTTCACCACCACCATACTCTATGCAAGGTTCATGAAGAAGACCGAAAGACACGGACACAGAAGACGACACACGCAAGTTCCGTGTCTCTCGGTCTTCTTCGTGGTTCTACACCAGCTAGCCTGCACCCTTTGGGCCTTTTGGGACACCCTTTGCGCCATTTTGTCATCTGCACCCTTTCCCTTGTTTCTATACAAGGTGTTCATTTTCATCCGTTACAGAGTTTTTTTATTAAAAAAGCTACGAGAGCAGCATAGATGTCGTTCTGTCTTTCTTTTCCTTTTTTTTTTTTTTTTTTGACTTTGTGTGACTCTTCGTATCTGAGTGTTTGCACTGTCAGTGTCTATGTACGTTCATGTGTTCAGAGTTGTTTACGTGGTACGGAGTAGCCGGCTTTCCACGTTGGTAGTGCCAATTTGTTCAATTTTATTTTATTTTATTTTTTTCACTCACTCACTCGTTTTTGCAGTTGAGTTATACGACAGGGCAGACATCCTCTCCAAAAGAGTGTGCAACCACAAAATGTCGATAGAACAACTTCAGAAAATCCCAGAGAGCGAAGTGCCGCTTTGAACTATGGGAACTTGCTGATAACAAAGGAGGAGAAGGTCTCCAAACTGTTTCGGTTCCTCCTCTCTCGGCAACGAGGAGTCAAGGACAGCGAAAACGAAACGTGAAGGACAGTTCTCCCTTCCTCATGACAGTAATCTCCCAGGGTGCAACGCGTGCGCAAGGGGCACTGGGATTTTCTGCAATCGTCTATTTTGCGGAATATCGGTCAGAAGCGAGATAGCCTAATGCGAGACAATCCTCGTTGAAATGTTTTAAAAATCGTGAAACGAGTGTGTGCCGTGAAATATCCATCGCCGAATTTCGCTATGCACATGAGCCGAAAACGAAACCGCGCGCTATACAGGAGCGCGTCACTTTCGCTGACGGAGGCTTATCTGGGCCGCAAAATGGCGAGCAAAGTCTGGCCAGCGGATGAGCACGTCCGCCAATCATCTCATCGCTTCGAAGCACGTGGCCCTCTGACGTGGAAAGAGTGCTGTCTTCCTTGCGCTCCCGATGGGCGCGGTTTCGGTAAAAAGATGCGCGCGCCACCAAGCGCGCGGCGCAAAGCAGCATGGGAACTTTGAGGGACACTGCTCTGTCATCTGCTTCGGTTATGGTTTACTCCGGCTGACGCTGCTGCTGCGCACACCGGGAATGTTATTGTTCTTCTTCTACCTCCGCCTCGCTGCCGTCTTGTAATGCTTTAAGGTGCTTTAAGTTCCCATGAGCCCCTGCGTGCCACAGGTGGCGCTTTATTTTTGAAGCGTGATGTGGGCAAGCTTACGCTTGTCCCATCCTACAGTTGGCAATACAAGGTCTATTCGACTATGAATATTTCAACACACGTGCGCGTTTCGGGAGTTTTGTAAAAAATGGAATGGCTTTCAACGAGGATTGTTTCCCATTCTGCTATCTCGCCTTTGCACGAAATCACCTCATTAAAGAGTTAATTAACGAATTTTAGGTAATTATGCTCACCTTGTAGTTACGTACTTTCTTCGAGAGGATATCCGCCGGGCCGTATAACTCAACAGCAAAAGCGACACCTATGCTGCTCTCGTAGCCTTTTTATATAAAAAAGATCTATAACGGACGAAAATGAACACCCTGTAGAGTAACAAACTTCCCCGCAACCTCACCTCTTGTTTTTTCGTAATCTCTCCGTCCGCTGTTTTTGCTTACCAGAATACACGCACTCCCTTACATTTGCTTTTCCGTGCTCATTTAGATATGCATACTGCGCATACAATACATTAGGGTGTGTGCCAAAAATGCCGGGGGATCCAAAGTGAACAAAAACCCACAGAGCGTGAACAGAGAGCGCTGCCAAGGTCGGCGAACGCTCGAGTTCAAAAACCTTGCCGAGCGTATGCACAATAATTCCTGCTGTCCAACGAACCCACTCCCGAAAACGCACCCGTACGCCCAAACGGGCAAAATAAGGAGATGCACGCGGTCCAACATGCAAAGCAGCATATACTTACTACCCCAGCATTATCGTGGCTATCTGTCGACAGACAATGGTGGCAGATGTATCAGGAACGACCTCGTCGCACGGTTGTTTGATGGACACTATAATCTGTAGCCTATATATACGAAAACCACACAAATTGCCCTCGCGCTGGATTAGTTTGCGAGCAGGACCTAAATATCGTTAAGGCGAATTCTAAAACGACAACGATGCTGTCGTGGTACAATTTGTCTGGGTACGTTTTCGTCAAGGAGAACGCTAAAAGGTGTGCGTCCGTCAGACGTGCAGTTCACAGAACGACCTCTATGGCGTCGGGAATAATGATCATCATGGCGTGATCACCAACAATGATTATTTTTTATTCAGTGTTAGCGCCGCGAAGCAACTATGGCTATTAGTATGCGGCCTACAGACGTGGACGGTACCGACATTCATCTGGAAAGTCTGTCGGAAAACCCAAAGAAAACCTCGGACAACGCAGCCGGCAGTATACATGCCGTTTTCACCGCTTTCGGTTTGGTGCCAAAACGACATCCGGTTTCACAGCAAACACGCTCTGCGCCAACCACTGTGCCGATTGATACAGTTATCGCTTCCGACTTGAGGAGAGAGAGGATCATACATGCCTTTTTGTGGCAATTCAAATTGCCACGAAAAAGCGTACGCCCCCCCCCCCCCCCACACCCGCTTTCAACAAGTTAGGAAAGCGAAAGATAAATTCTGCATGGCGGCTGGTTCCGAGCGTCCTTAGTCCTTAGGACCGGAAGTCTTCGTGGAACCGGAAGTTGTGACCGGAGCTTGTTTATGTTTACCCGAGAACGTCATGTATACACCCTTAAAAATGAAGTTCACCACATAGCACGCTCATAGTGACCAACCATCATCCCGAGTGACATCGTTCTTTCCCTTGATTTGATGAAAACGGGGGGCGTACGCCATTTTTGTCGCAATTATAATTGCCACACAAAATGGCGTACGCCCCCCGTTTTCATCTCTATTTTTAGAGCATGTATAGGATTCGAACCCTCCAGCTCCCAATCTTCAACACGGCATTGAGGTGACCACCGACAATGAGTGGATGCATATATCCACTGGGCCATGCATCTGGTGCTTAGCCTTGAGAGTCTTACGCGGTGAAGATCTGTTTTTAGAGTGCACGTAAATTTCAAACCTTGCTTTTCTGTTACTCTGATTTATTCTTTTCCCGTTCCTCACGTTATGGCTTCCGACTCGAAGGGAGAGGGAGGCGTACGCCTTTTTGTATCAATTTGGATATACTCTTTGTCACAAAAAGGCGTACGCCCCCTCTGTCTTCGAATCAGAAGCGATAACCCTATCATTCGTATTAATGGTTGACACACAGCGTGCTATGCAGGGAAGCACTGTTTTCAGAGTGCACCTGCATAAGTGTCACGTAAAGGCGTACTCCTCTCATTATCAACAAATCAGGGGAGAGAGCGATGTCATGCCGGATTATGGTTGGCTGGGAGCATGTTATGCGGTGAAATTCGTGTACAGATCATGCTGAATACGCGGCAAAGCATTACTCGGCAAATTAACACTTTATCTGATCTTATAGTATTCGTAGTAACTTTAGTGGCTTTAGTAACTAGTACCATAGTGGTAGTAAAGTTAGGAACGGCAGTAATTATTATTCAAGTACCGTCTATAAGGTTATATTTCGTGATTGGCGAGACAGGGAAATGAAGCGAGCATCGCGACCGTTGCCCCTGTGACTCTGCAAAGACACAAAGTAACAGAGTATAAATAAAGCAAGATGGCGTTGAAAGGCTTTTGTGTATGCTGCCTCATCCGTCACCCTGTGGGTGGGACGACAAACTGTCGAACGAACGGAGCGAGCCGCATGCTAAACGCGCGACCTTCTCGCTCGCCGGGCGAGCAGAGCCCTTTGTGGCTGCCAATCAGCTGTTCCTGTTGATTTTGGGACAGGCACTCGAGTCCCAAAATAAACGAGGGCACAGACACGCGGAAATGCTAAAGAGAAGTTAAATGACCTTCAGCAGACCCAGCGGAACGGTCGAGGGTGCATTTACGATGCGTTGCAGCATGCAAATGTTCTGCAAACAAAAAGGTGTGCTTATGTGTTTTTCGTAAAGAAAATGGCATCCGGTCTAACCACCGTGCAGAAACGTTGTATACTTTTTGAATAAGTGCAAAGCGCCGTACATAAGTGAGTTGCGATGCGCGAACCGATAAAATATTCCGTCCTGGAACCGCAAAGAGGCTGGGGCTGTGGACAAACGAGGACAGTAGTACACTCTAAAAACAGGTGATGGTGGTGGTGGTGGCGGTGGTGGTGGTGGTGGTGAAAGGGCTCGCCGTTGTCGGCCTCACAGAGGTGGGCAACGTCACGACTGACGCCCTGGGGGAATGTGCGTCCTGGGCCGACTTCTAAGGGAACTGTGCCGACATATGTCTAAAAACAGGACTTCACCGCATTGCACGCTCTACAACAACCACAAATGATTCGAAAGAGAGAGCGTGCTATGCGGTGAAGTTCTGCTTTCATAAGGTATGGAACACCGTTTTGTTTTGGGGAAATTTTAATAAACGTTATGAGCACACATATGCACACATTCCACGCCACCTTAACACAGCACCTAGAAATGTTTGTTTAAAAAAAAAAGAACTTTAGAAATTGTATAGGAGGTGGTGTCCACCGATCACCGATGATAGAATGCCCTGGGCAACAAGATTACCAGAGGCATCCTTAGCGAAGGTCTAACAAAAGTAGCGCCTTCAATCACGAAGATCTAATTGTACGCGGAAGAAAGGGACACAAAGGACGCCGATCCAGTCACGGGACACACATGCTAAGCTACCAGCGTTACACATTTTGCACAACCACCACATTTATCCGCTCTTCGTCCTTGTCGCTCCCCAAACCGGAAACTACCGGTAACACCGCGCAATGAGCTAAAATAAAAATGGCGGTGACGGCCACTTCTATCAAAGGAGCCGTTTGCTACCACTAACCTTCGCACAGGACGCGGAACCACCACTTCAGCAAATCGCAGAAACCCTGTTCCGAGTGCACCTGACCCTGAGTCTAAACGGAAAAAGAAAAAAAAAAAAAAAACGCGCAGAACAAATACAACGAGAGAGATTATCATCCAGTGCCAAGATCGCGCGCGGTTCTAAACTTGGAGCCCGTTGCTTGCTTCCTCCTTTCAAAGGGTTCGTCGTCTGCTTTGTTTGTGTGTAATTAAAGTGCCTAATTTTATACGCAGACGTTTACACACTCTCATGGAAGAGCGTTCCGGTACAGTTGGCGAGTCACTGCCCTCGCTCACTGCGCGCGTGGTATAAGGAGCATGGCGTGGTATAAGGAGCAGACGATTTATCGTGTGTCGTCTGCTTCATCCTGTCCCTCACTTGTCCTTCTGTCATCGCTTGCGCGTAATCTGAAGCTGACACAGCTCGTTTGAAGAAGGAAAGGCGCATCATGACACGTAAGCGGAAGCATGCGTGTACAGGGGATGAACAGGCATCGGTTGCATAATCTTTGCTGACGCCATTATAGCCTGTGACCGATGTAACAGCGTCAGCGTATACCATAGTATATAAAGTGTAAGCAAAGGTTCAGGACTTCTGTCAATTTTCATGCTCGTGTTGAGCCTATCATGACATCATGTCATGTAATTTCAGATATGCACGAAAAACAAGAGTCAGAGAGAGAGACAAAGAGAAAAAAAAAAGTGCATAAACAGTTTCACGGCGAGTAAGTTGTGGAAAATGTTCCGCATATATATATATATATATATATATATATATATATATATATATATATATATATATATATATATATATATATACATATATATATACTCATGGAACGATGCGGCAGCACCAGAGGACACGTGTTTCGCCGTGTTTGCGGCTCGTCGGCCCTGGGTAGCGAAGCCATGTTAATCTGTAAGTTTGAATTACAAACACGTCTAGCATCATTTATTTGTTCCTTTAATGGCTTTTCCCCCGCATTATATATATATATATATATATATGTATGTATGTATGTATTTATTTATTTATTTATTTATTTATTTATTTATCCCAGCGAACAGTGCAGTTATACGAACCACCTTTTAATATATCCATCACATAAATTAAATACGCCATATATTTAACCTTATGCGCTTCATTTTTGCTTTTGTTTTCTTTGTGTTTTCTGTGTATTATGTATGTGATTTCTATTGTATTATGACTTTTTGAATGTAGATTTAGTCCTGTAATTAATAAATTAATCCGGAGGCCTTAACTCTAGCCTCGTACTGAGTCTCCCAGACAAACTAACCTGTACACACTAAAGTAAAATAAAATAAATAAAAACGGGTCGTTTTCTGGCGTACTTCATTCTTCACGTACTGTTCACAACGCATCATGAAATACATACTCGGAGAAGCGACTTCTTCATGATTATCCCGGCACCGCACTGTATAGACAGTGTTACCAAACGAACCTACTGACACCCTAGCCTACACCGACGAGTTCAACCGCGAGCGAACGTGTGTGACTTCCAGGAAACCATGTCACTCGCTGGTCTCACAACAAACACAGCGAACGCACGTATACAACACAGACCGACAAATTTCTCGCCGGCCTCTTTTGGTCACAGTCCGACGCGCACAATTCTCGCGAAACACGTAAAACGGGACCCTCTAAAGCGGTGACACAAATTCTGTATAACGACAAGTGTCCCAGAAGGAAAAGTTGGGTCAAGACATGTGAGATAACGCTCGGGACATTTGTCCAGGAAAGCAGACAAACTGCCGTGATGCAACTCCAAGTTCAGTATGTCGCCGGATCAAGCATGCTCGAAATAGATGCTTAAAAAGCAAGAGAGCCGAGCACGATCTCCATTTCCAAAAAACTATTCAGTCTAGGTCACTGATCTTTCCGAAGCGATCAAACGCAGAGCTTTCCGTATCATTCGGTTTCGGTTTTGTTTTCTCGGATGCCGTCTGCGTTTCCAGCAGCTGGAGATGTGTCGCTTATCGTTCGGTTTCTGCGAACCAGTGCTGCACAGGGTTGTTGGACACGTTTCGCTCGAGCGTGAACGGAGTCTGGAATTAAGCGTGAAGCAGTTCAGGGGTATCACATATAGAAGAACAACCTTAAAATAGATTCTACTGGACTACAACAGGTACAGGCGTTGTTCAATCTGGACTGCGTGTATCGTATACCGTCATATTGCATATATATATATATATAGATATGAGTTGTACTTTGGCACCTGCGGGCAGTGACCTGATGATTGAAATGTAAGATTATCCTGGAAATACAGTAGAACGAATGTTAACAATCATGAAATAACACCGTGTCACTTAGACACAACAGCAAGTTGAAATGCACGCTTGCATAGGTTTGCGCATAGCAGTATGCTCTATCTGTTCTATGCTCTATACATGCCGTTTTCACCGCTTCCGTTTTGGTGCCAAAACGACATCCGGTGGTGGTGGTGGTGATGTTGAAAGGGCTTGCCGTTGTCGGCCTCACGTATGTGGGCAACGTCACGACTGACGCCCTGGGGAAATGTGCGTCCTGGGCCGACTTCTAGGGGAACTGTGCCGACATATGTCTGAAAGCGTCTGAGGAAAACCCAGGAAAAACCCCAGACAGCACAGCCGGCACCGGGATTCGAACCCGGGTACTTCCCAGTCTCGACGTGACATGGCTAGCAAAACGACATCCAGTTTCGCAGCAAACACGCTATGCGCCAACCACTGTGTCGATTGATACAGTTATCGCTTCTGACTTGAGGAGAGAGAGGTTCATACACGCCTTTTTGTGGCAATTCAAATTGTTACAAAAAAGCATACGCCTACCATTTTCAAGACAGATATAATTCTGCATGGCGGCTGGTTCCGAGTGTCCTTATAGTCGCGGAAGGACCGAAAGTCTTCGTGGCACCGGAAGTTGAGGCGGGGGGCTTGTTTATGTTTTTCCGAGGAATTCCGTTTCAACAGTGCAGACACATTGCATAACAGTGCACAAATGAAGGTACGTCCCACAAAACAAAGACGCGACCCAATAGCGCACAATCGCGAAGAAACCCGCTCAAAAAGCATCGTTCCCAGCCCCAAACACACCCACCTCATCTATACCTCTCGTTTGTTGAGAGCGTTATCGCAAAGTGGGGATCACGATATCAACCACGTTTCAGCATTACAACAATCAGACAGCAGCAGGGCAGAATAGTGCACCGCTGCGTGGCATACTATAAAGCCCTCGCCGTGGAAGGGAATCCATTGTTTGACCCGTATTTCCGCGCGGCCAGTGAAGCGATCTTCTTTTGCTAGCCGCACAATAGAAGGTGATTTCCGGCCGCGCCTTGGCCGACTTCTTCCGTTGCATGGTGGCCAATATAGAGTGGAGATATCAAAGAAAGTCTCGAAGGGCTTTCGGGGTAATCCGATGTCGACTTACGAGAATTGGTGGTCCCGAGGGAGGTGTGAGCAACGTAACCACGTTATCGTGTTTCCATGTCTGCGTTCACGACACGCAAGCCTCTTTTACATAACCAGGAACTTGCCGTACTTTTTTTTTTTTTACACTCTATTTCGAGAAATGCAGGTGGTGGTGGTGGTGGTGGTCATGGTGAAAGGGCCCGTCGTTGTCGGCCTCACAGGGAAAGGCAACTTTGCCACATAGCACGCTGAAGGCCAATCAGTACGCAGCCTGATACCGTTACCACGCCTGATTTCGGGAAAGCGTGGGGCGTAAGCCTTTTTGTGGCAATTATCATAACCTTACGAGTGTCATAAAAAGCGTACGCCCCACGCTTCCCACAAAACGGGGGGGGGGGGAGAACGACGTAATTCGGGACGATGGTTGGCTAGGAGCACGATAACGGTGAAGTTGTGTATTTAAAGTGTGCTCTCTTCCGATTTATCCAAAATGAGAGGTTTATGCCATTTTGTGACACTCCGCAACCATGTTAACGGTCCCAAAAAAGGTATACGCCCCACTCTCTCCTCAAATGAGAAGCGGCAGGGGTATCGTGTGCACTGGCTCTCCTTGAGCTTGTAATGTGGTGGAGCGTACAAGACCAACTTTCAGATATCTCTGTACTACTGACAATGCATGTATGTACTACTGATACTACTGACAATGTATGTATGTACTACTGATACTACTGACAATGTATGTATGTACTACTGACAATGTATGTATGTACTACTGATACTACTATGTACTACTGACAATGTATGTATGTACTACTGATACTACTATGTACACTCTTAAAAATGAACTTCACCGCATAGCACGCTCCTAACCAACCATCATCTCGAATGATATCGTCATCTTCCCTGATTTGTTGAAAACGGGGGCGTACGCCTTTTTTGTGACAATTATGAACAGCATAAGTGTCACAAAAAAGGCGTACGCCTCCCGTTTTCAACAAATCGGGGAAGATAACGATATCATTCGAGATTATGGCTGGCTAGGAGCGTGCTATGCGGTGAAGTTCATTTTTAAGAGTGTACTACTGACAATGCTACCATACACCCTGAAGGCTGAACTTCACCGCACATCACACGTTGTGCGGCAACCATTGGTACGAATGATAGGGTTATCGCTTCTGATTCGAAGAGAGAGGGGTGCGTACCCCCCCCCCCCCACCTTTTTTTTTTTTTTTAAATTTGTATAGTATAGCATAACTGGCACAAAACGGCACGTACGCCCCCCTCTGTCTTCGAAAGAGGCGATAACCCTATCATTCGTGGCAATGGCCGGGCGCACATCGTGCAGTGCGGTGAAGTTCTGCTCTTAGAGTGTATGCATACAAGCGCGAGAGCTGAACCCCATGCTGGCCCTGCCTCTTCTCCCACACACGTGCGTACTTCCAGATACGGACCACGAAGCGAACGAAACGTGATTCGAGAACTTAACGCTCTGTTCGGCTCAAGCTGCTACACCTTGCCCGCTCGAAAAGGAAGGTCCGTCCCCTATGAAAGCGAGCCGTGACGCCTTCACGTCGCTGACCGAGTTTGCAGAAGAAGCAGGCTAGCCAACGAGAGCGCGACCATTTCCGTGACGTCACGGGCCACGTGATTCACGCATACTTGGATCACCATGAAAAGAGTTTCGGACGATCGCTTTGTTTTCAACGTAGTGGACAAAGGCAATACAACATACGTTTAGCAAAAAGAAAAAAAAAGGAGACTAGAATGTGTCAACTGGTGCAAATTATTATCTTGTGATACTTCCTAGGGAAAAATCGGTTCATTGCTTCCTGTATGCCCGTTTCTGAGTGAGACGAATCGCAGGGTAACTATGTCTTCTACTCTATTTTTATTCTACTCTGCTCGTCTTTCCTCTAACCACCCCGTCTTGCTCTTCCGAGATTCACTTTTGCTCTGCTAAAATGTCCGTTACACATCAAAAGAGAGTAAAAGCTACCCTATGGAGAGTAGAGATACATGGAGGCGTATCTCTTCTTTCGCGCGTTTCTTGTCTGGTATATACTAACGTACGATTATATATACGATTTCAACCCAGTTAGAAGCACAAACTGGCACCACGGAAGGCTTGCACGACAGGAAAACACGTAGGTTTCTCTTGATGTACGAGCAGTGACATTATCGTGGGATAAAAAAACCAGGACATTGTGACAAGTAAAATGCTATGGCCGCCATGAACACAAATAAGAAATATTCTACATTACAAATACCGCAACTGGAATAATATCAAGAATGTTTCATTCATTTGTTGGTGTATTGCAGAACAAGATTGTTGATGTTGTGAAGAAAAATACTAGGGAGAGGTTGAATTCGTTACACGACAAATTCGGCTACTCCCATAAACAGACCCCCCCCCCTCCTACAAACCCTAGTACAGTACCCCTAGTACACCTATACAAAGCAGACACGTAAATTATCAACGATAAACGGGAACAATAAAGTAATGTCACAACATGAGTGAAGGAAATGTAAAACGTGAAAATGTAAAATGTAAAAAAAAAAAAAATATCAGAGTGGGGGCCACGTTTTCGCAACGAATAACGAATTGTCATTTGCAGCTCAAAAGATGACGCTTCAAATGCTTGCAAAAAATAACTCTTTCTTCATTATTCCTCCTTTCTTGAAAGCACGCAGCAACAATCAGCGAGAAAGCCAAAATCGACAAAGATCTATTATTACAAACAGAGCTCTTTATAAACAATGTCTTCTAGTTAACGCCGCACGGCACCCCAAACTGTGCAAAACACAAACCGGAAGACGGCCAACTATGAGATCACCCAACGTTTTGTTCTTCTTTTACTCTTTTCCATTTTTTTATATTTTTTATGAAGTCAGGAAGGACGCAAAGCTTGCACGTGAGCATCTTAGCGACGAGTATTGTGTGCCCAGCACGAAGATGACGTAACCAAGCAGCATCTTCGCCAGGAAGGCCGCCGGTTGCATTGGCGGCGGCGGCGCGGGCGGATTTTCGAAGCCGCCAACGGGAACATAACAATCGCGAATGTCTGTATACGATGTGGCTTGTAAAAGGAAGTGACAGTCACGGCTTGGTTGTTGGCTGGGGAAAAAAGAAATGACGCCCAGATGACGAAAGAGAACGCAAGGTTCATGGTTCGTGGTTCAGCTTTCTGGTGGTCAAAAGTGATGTAAGTTGCAGTGCGGAGGAGGATTTTTCTTTTCTGAAAGCTAATGGAGTTTCTCGAAAGTGAAGGAGGCTTGGAAAGTGTGGGTTGAGATGGTAATGCTCTTGAGAAACATCTCACACGTGGTGGCGGATGGTGAACGGATGGGAATCAGTGGTGCAGAGCTGGTCGTGGAGCTACGCAGATCGTTAACATTGTATATTATTGTATATATACATTGTATATATTATATTATTACTTTTTCGGGTTATATTTTTCAGCCAAATCGGGGGGGGGGGGGGGGGGTAAATATCGGGTCATATTTTGCTTCAATATTTCGGGTATAATCGGATTGAACTGAACCTAATTTAACCACACTCTGGTTGAATCGGATTGGATCGGATGTATACCATCTTCGGCGTACCCAGCACAATAAACACGACACACCAGTAGACACAGAGTATCAATCCGTGCATCTAAGGGGCAGCACGGTCTCTGCTTTTCTTGTTTGCATGAGCATATTTATGCATTTACAACACAGTTTCCAAAGTTCTGTGTTAGTTGTAATGACTTCGGATCGCCCTGGTCCAGCAGTTTTCGGGAAAATCTCGGGTCGAACCCTGTTTTTGCTTATATGAATCGGGGGGTAAATATCGGGCGCACTCGGGTGTAACCCTAAAAAGTCAGACCCTATATAATAGAGGGCTATAGTTGGTGATATATTTTTAGTCACGTTGTCACTGTCACGTGACCAAACGTAACTCGCTACTTTTACTCTCCAATGACATTCCACGGAGCGACAGTGTAAAAGTAACGTTCGCTTTATTATTGTGTATAGTAGTAGTACTCGACGTTGAATTGCATTTCAGCAGCAGCTAATGTTCGAAATTTTTCCTCGCACAGTCCGTTATTGCAATAAGTTGCCTTCAAGAGTGACAAGCTATCTCAACGTTATCTTTTTTCTCGGTTGCAGAATTGCATTGGCTAAGTACTGCCACATTATCGCTCCGCTGATGCGCGCTCGAAAGAAGAGTTCATGAACATGGGGGGAATGAGGTATGATCTTTTGTAGTACGCAGGAAGAGCATCAGCTTTATCTTACGTACATGATGCAGACAGAATTTGGTCCTACTGACCGACAGTGTGAACCTCACGGCTTATGACGTAGGAGTCCAGAGGTTCATACAGGCAGCATTTGGGGAAGAGTACACAACAAACGCAAGGCGCGGTGTCTTCTTGGAGAACGAGAGAAATTGGAGCACGAGTGACAACCAAAAGAACCAGGGATGTTTTAATTTAATTCTCATGTATTTTATCCGGTGGATTTTTCTGGATTTTATCCACACAATTTCATCCGGATTTTTTAGAGATTTTGTCCAGATGCGATGTGAAAGACAATCTTAATTCAACGTCACACGGAAAACTCCCGCTTTATTTTATTGTAGAGTTGGCTGGTTACAAAAGCCCAGGTATACGCGCAACATTAACTTCTAACTTTTTTAACTTTGTAACTTTTTGAGCTTTTCAGATTTAACTTTTTTCCCGTTTTCTTCTACTTCTGCCCATTCAGGAAGAGGCTTTCTTCTGCTTCCTGGAGGCATTGTAACAGAAGTACGACAGCTAATCCAGGCGTGTAGCGTCTACACCATTCACCCACGCATGCATGCATGGGCCTCTACCTTTCGGAAAACGATTGAAACTCATTCAATGTTAGTGGGACAGGCAGTTTCATAAACCGAAACTATGAGAGGTCACCCGAAATCAAGAAGAACAGCAAAACACATTTGTTTTTACTCCGTGTCACATTTCTAAGCTTGTCTATATTCTCAAAAAAAAAAAAAAAATCCAAAAATATCCGGGTTTTATTCAAAAAAGCCCGCTGGAGAGGTTCTTTTTAAATATCCGGATATTTTCAGCCGTACAAAGAACCCGCTTGCGAGTTATCCATGTCTACATTTGTTGACGTGCACCTTTAATTAAAAAGGGAACGAGTAACTTGGGATAGTGGGTTACTAAATTGCGTTACTATATTTACATTCTCGCGAGGTACCTATATCGTTACTTTTTTTTTTTAATTCCGTGTTAACGCCGCGAACCAACTGTGGCTATGAGCGGCGTACAGACGTGGACAGATGGAGAGAGGACAGCAGGAAGGAGTGGGGGACAGGGGGTTAGTATGCGTCCTGGGCCGACTTCAGGGGGAACCGTGCCGACATTCGTCTGGACAGTCTTCGGAAGACCCAGGGAAAACCTGAGACAGCACAGCCGGTGACAGGATTCGAACCCGTGCCACCTCCCAACCTCGGCGTAGAAAGCGGTCATCCTAACCACTATGCCACGGGAGGTGGTATATCGTTACTTGGTTACAAAAACAGTAACTCCTTAGTTGCGAAGAGGACCGATACCCGAGCACCTTTCTACTTCTTTCAATCCTTACTAGGTAACGGGTTACGTACACCTCTGCCTTCCGGGTAAGCAGCTGCCAACGCCACCGACGAAACAGAAACAGACCCGACAAATCATGCAGCATTAACCTCAAATTAACCCCTCTCAGCCCGAAATAACGCTTCCCATACCCTTGATGAAACAAAACCTACCTCCCACTTCCGTACCGAAAGCAAACAATACCCTTGGCGCCATCATACATACTCTCCTCATCACGATATCATCACACTTGGTTACTTCCTTCCGGAATGCTCCATTGTAATGTACATGTTCCGCCATATACGGGACGAGTCCATTATTATTTATGCACACCTGGGGGAGAAGGGCGTTGCAGTACGGCGGTCAGTATTTACAGTCGCGTGACCACTAGCAGACGACGCCCCCATTAAGATAATCACGCTAAAACGGCTCCCTTATTCACGAGCCACGGCGCTATGCGACACCCCTATCCCGCCCTCTCTGCGTGTCTGCGGTTATATTCATCATGGTTGCGCTAAAGTTGCGGAGCAGACAACGTTACCTCCTCATCATAACATGCACGGAGACTTCGGAAATAACAAACTGGCAATGTAAACGTCACAACACGAAGGCCAAAGGGAGAGGAGGAGCAGCTTCGATAGCTCACGGTGCAATGCTGCACGGTGGCCTTTAATATCGTAGTCTCTCATGTTTAAAGAAACACGTTATTCCGTTTCTTTGTCGCAATATGTTGCTGTGTAGATTTAGTGACGTTTAGTGTCGGGAGATGGTCACCCCTATGTGTTGACTCTGATTGATTTATCCAGACCCCCCTCAACACCCCCTCTAAATGTCTGGTGAAACCCCCAACACTTTGAGGTGCGCCTCCCCCCCCCCCCCCCCCCAAGGGGTGACCCTACCATTTCAGCTCTCCACACATGTCGGGTAATGGTACGGTAAGCTGTTAGGATGCAACTGTAATAATGCCCCCACCTCATTTTTGTGCCCCCCCCCCCCCCCACGTGCTTAGGATTCTGGATGAACCACGAACTCTAGTGCTGTTGTGCGTGCGGGGAAGGTTCGCGACCTTTGGAGTACACAACGCAGGTGCATTCTCTGTGCTATGAATTTCAATTTAATGAGTATTACTTATGACACACAGTTGTCTCGCGACGTATACCCCCAATTATTATTATTATTATTACTTATGACAGCCCTTGAAAAGTTGCAAGGCTATTTGTGTCTTACCACGTCTTTGGTCGTGTCGTTCTATGTGGACTTTTTAAGAAGGGGGTTGCCTCAGGACAGAAGCCGCCGATATTTCGAACAGAGGCTGTTCAGAAGAAGAACAGTCTCTGTTCGAAATATCGGCGGCTTCTGTCCTGAGGCAACTCCCTTCCTACATGTCTACCGGTTCGCTGGATTTCTACCCATCTATGTGGACTTTTTGTTATCTTTGTAGAAGAATACTCGGTAGGCGAACGACCGGTCCCTGATCGAAATGTCTGCAGTTTCCGACCTGCGGTTTTTGCTTCGATTTATCCTGCAAGTGCTGGAATGATCTCGTATTAACAGATACATGAGAGCAGGCATTAGGAAAATATATACATAACGCTCATGGCATATTACAATTGCTCCGTGACAGCATCACCGGAAAGTTGCCCTTGATACATTTACAGGCAACTTCAAACTTGAAAGAACAAAAACCAATATCTTAATTCGACAAAGAGACGTATAACACTTCATCCTTACACGAATTCAAGTCTGCTTATCGTTTTGCTTTATAGAACATTGTATGCGAATCGCAGGTACGTTTTTTTTTCTCTCTCTCTCTCTTTATTATATTTATGTTTGCTGCGCGTGTGTGTAAATATGTTTGACATAGAGGCTATAGGTAACTGTTATGAGAAATATGACAGGATAAAGCTCTCATCAAAACAAGGCTTACGCAGTTCATCGTAGAGACAATAAGTACGTGTTGGTTCCGCGTTTGTTCTTCAAGGCGGCCCAGCTGTGACTATACGTACAACGATAAACGTTAAAATCGAAGGCGAACCTACTTCTCACTTCAAATTCTTGACTGTTCGTGGATCGCGAAAATTAATCACTTAATTTCTGTGCCTCCCCCCCCCCCCCCCCACACACACACACACAAAAGAAAGTTTTCAGAACCGGCCAACGAAGCATGTTACCGGAAAGTACAGGACGCTGGCCTAGACAGAAAACAAACACGAGTAGTGAGGAAAACGGATCGAGCGGCGAAACCAACTCAGAAAAAAGAAATAGGAATCGTTACCAAACGTATAAAAGAGAGAACACGGAAAAACTGACAATTTATGCAGACTGGAGAAGCAGTAGCCTATCATCACTGCACGTCGCGGAAATGTCCACTGAGATACGTCAAAACTCAAAACACATCGCAGACGACACTTTTGCCACGGCCTACGCGCTGTGTTATCAAAGCAGACGACACGCCCAACGAACACTGCCATTCAAATCGGACGTCTGCAGTTCATCGTACCTTCGACCGGTTGGGTGTCCATAAACCCTGCATTTTCGCTGCGTACATATCGACCATGTCCAATGCACGACACAGAAAGAATAACCAGGCGCCGAAAAACCAGGAACTGGCGTGTCGGCCAAAAGTTGACGTCTTTACGCGGAAGAGGACGATGTTTAAAGCGTTTCCGGTAGCATCAAAAATCGATATTCGTAACGGAAATCGTCACCCAATATAGCAGACGACAGCAAACAAACGTCAGCGGGCACGTGACCCTGCAGTGCAATGGCGCTAGGAAGCGTTCGCTTTGCGCGGTTTTCTGTTGGTCGGTTTTTTTATCTGCGAATTGGTGATGGGTGTTTGCCGCATGCCTTCCCAAGCTGCAAAATGTACTGAATGTAATGTACTGAAAGTCGAGTGCAATGGGGGTGGACGGTATGTGTCTTATCAACTTTCTCTAGTTTCATGAGCCTGTTTAAGGCCTTCCACCTACCCGTCCACCCCTATTGCACTCAACTTTCAGTGCATTGTGCTGCCTGGGTTAGCTCACGGTACCTGTATGCAGGAATGAATGGTATCGGACTGGAGCTGTACCTAAAGAACGATCTCTTTGTATGCTTGATGGGTTGTAATGCACCCAAGCAGTACAATGTACTGAAAGTCGAGTGCAATAGGGGTGGACGGTATGCGTCTTATCAATGTTCTGTTGATTCACGAGTCTGTTCAAGGCCGTTCACCTACCCGTCCACCCCTATTGCACTCGACCTTCAGTACATTGTGCTGCTTGGGCAAGGGAGGAATAAGGATAACACTATCTATTTAAAAGTGACAAAATTACTGACAAATCTGCTGCACTCAAAGATAAAAGCGCGTGCTCTTCCATTTCACCGTCTGTGCAGTAACGTGCCGCTTTTGATCTTTTGGCATCCTTCCAGCATAAAATAAGTGGTAAAAACAGACGGTGGACGAATAAAGCATTGCAGGTGTGGGCCGACAGCGATAACGACATCTAAACGGCGGTGTTGACGGAAATCTTATAAGACCTTGACAGAAATGACACTGGCAAAATGGAGATGATGTCAATTACTACTGAGTAGTGAAAAGGGGACCGTGGAACAAATATAGAGCCTAAGCAGTTACTTGGCTGGTTTGTTGTCGCGTTCTATTGCCTGCCGACATGGGGGGGGGGGGGGGGGGATTTCCCAGCGAACTCTGCCAACCTGTTCCAGGATTCGAACACGGAACCAAGATTTCAGCTTCACGCAAAATCTGTTCTAGACAGGCGCTGCGAGTGCTTTTGTCAGATAGCCGTTGCCGAGTGTGCCAGAAATCACAAGTGCAGCTCCAAGCGGCGCGCATGCTTATCGTAGATACGCGCCATCTGCATGTTTCACAAGGATTTCCCTGTGATTCACCACCAAAGCTCGATGACCCGAAACGGTTACGGATTCGGAAGTAGAGAATTGCGCAAAAGTTTTGGTATCGCTTTGCTTAGAGCGAGTGTAGTATTCCTCTGGCCACACCCGCACATATCTTCGCACCTCTGAAGTATTCGAACAAATAAAGATACAGCTTAAAAAACGCCTTAGTCGTGCACATGCACTCATAGCATCCTGTATGCTTCCACATAAGAAAGCTACCAAGGAGCACAATAAGGGAAGGAGGGCAAGAGGAGGCCCAAATAGCCTGTAAAAAAGGGGGACGACGCGGGGGCTCTGGTAGGGAGCGTTCCATAATGGCGTTCCGTAGGCCTCCCCCAAGAAGGGAAAAATAGCTCTCGCCCGATGCAACGCCGGGGCCAACAGAAGCGAGAGAAGTCGGGCAAAAGAAGGAGAAAACGAAAAACACTCGCTAAAAAGTACGTAAACGTGGATAAAAAGAGAACACCGATCTGCTCTCCCTGCTCTCGCGTGTGAGCAGCTCGTGCGACGGGGGAGGTCGATATATTGGAGCCGCGTGAAACTGAGGAACAATGGAGACACAAGTCCGTAACAGGGATAACATAGAGTCACCAGAGCCTGTGTTTGCCTCGCTCCAGGTTTTATATGTAGTCACTAGAGCCATGCGTAGAGTGTGGTATTTTTTGCAAAGTTTACGATCTGTGTAAGGGCTGAGCAACACTCACCCCACAGCCAAAAAGTCTGGATGAATACACTCTGCATATGGCGTACAGCACCGAATAAGATTGCAGGAAGGTACAAAAGCATGTTCACGTAATATACGTGAACAGTTCTGCATAAGTTGCGACATGTTCCACCTGTTCCCTCGCAGTTTTGCATCATTACATGAATAAAAGGACACGCAACGAGGAAGTAGAGCTTGACCGCGCCGTTCTCACAACACGTGAAGCAATACTTGTAATATGAGACCTATATTGTGTAGATAAGAGAGAAAAAATGCTATTTCTGCACACCGGGAGGGAATGGCTTTTTTTGCAGACGACCACGGTGCAGCCCAGCAAGCTCTTGTCGTCTGCTTCGAAAAGAGCTCCGAAGCAAGAACTGTCTGGGCCATGTTTTACCTACGCAGCTTGCAGGAGTTGCAAAAGCAATTGCCAAGCCAATTTATTGACACCCCGTACGTTCTCTGCAATTATTTATTGACAGTCCACGTTTCCTCCAAGGCGTAAATTTGACTCGTATCACATGCCCCACGATGCATGATTGAGAGCGTTCCTGTGAAACAATAGGTGGGTGTACGGCCTTCCTGAGCACGGATCTCTAGTGCGACACAACAAAGGGTGCATCACACCTATCACAGACAACTTCGCCAGACAGAATTCTCGCTAAACCATCGACCCGGGTGCCACCGATGCCAAGGTAATGCAGAGGGTGGGAGGGGATAAGATGAGTCACGAGTCAGCCATTGTGATACCCCGCAGGCATTCAACGTGTGGGACGAACAGGAGGTCACTAACACTCGACAGAGTTCCGGAATGACGAAAACCGATTCCTCGCCTGTTTCTTCTTTACTATCTCCTACTCATCAACTTGCATGTCATTTCATGTCTTTCTCTTACAAGGTCTCACAAAGGGCACGGGAGAAATTCTTATAGAAAGCTGCTGTGGCGGCCGACGCCTATAACTTCACCTTGATTGTTGCTTTGATCTCGAATTCGGCAAGTCAAAACAATTATATCCATTAATACAAAGAATGGTCTTACTCCGTTCCACCAGAAGCCTCCTTTACGGATTTTACCGGCGAAAAACTCACCTACGTGCACATATCAATTTTCTTACTTTTTTTTTTATGTTATCCGCACCAAACGCAGTTTTTATCAAAGCGTCTTTCAGGGGCTGTCGTTCTAAAATGTGCAAAGCATTTGTCAGCACGCAAAACGCGCGATCAGTTACTCAAGGTCATCAGCGTGCAGTGCTCGCGGAGCATTTCAAATTTGCATCCTATGTGACGGGCAGATGACATTCACGTGAACCGACAGGTTCTTCAAACATACGCGCACACACGCAAAAAAGAAAGAAACAGAATGCAAAAATATCGTTCCATTTACCTCGATTAGGGAAGAGATGAAGTGCTGCAGTATAGATTCGACGAGGAATGTAATTAATGTAATAAAAATTCCAATCACGGCTCCACCCCGCCGCCAAAAACTTTGCAGACGACACCTTCCATTACGCTTCGTGACAACGATTCAAAATGGCCCGTGTGGCCTGCGTGCATGTTTGCATATCCGCTGATCTAGAAAGATGAGCGCGGTCGCGCCCAGTGTTTACTTTTCTACAAATTCCGCACACGCTTATCGCAGTCTGTCATCCACTTTCACGAGAAACGTCGACCTTCCCTTGGGCGTTTTCTAAGACTACGGAAATACGCACACTGCGCTATCAAGTGAAGCCTTGTCCTAACGTGTGCAGTTGCTGACGCATGTGGGTGACGTCTTGTATGTTTGAAGTGGGAGTTTTCTCCCCCCCCCGATCCAAAGCAGGTAATGAAAACATATGGCGAAAAATACTAGCTGCTCGACAGGCTAAGGTATATGATGCCTGGGGGCACAAAGTGTGGTAGGACATAGACCTTTGTGACAAATGTTGTGGGGGAGCCATATCTGTATAAGAACATACGTGTTACAGTTAAAAAATTAGTTAAAAAAAAAACTGTGCAATATAAGGGTTTCAACAATCCAAAATTGTTTCATTTTGAGCACCAAGACCCTTATGAAAGGTTCACAGTGGGATGATTGCAGTACAGAAGCAGAAAAAGTATGCCCGATCCACTTTTAAAAGAGGGACTGGCTAACATTGTGTCAGAAAGTAGCTGACATAAAAGAAGAGAAGAAAAAAAGAAAGAAAGGAAAGTGCAATGACAGTAACTATAAGAGACAGTTGTACGCTGGGCGTCAGAATTTCAGAGCTTTTCTTTGGAGAACTTTTAGGTCTTAGGATATAGTACCGTGACAGGATATAGTACCACAACCAAGGACTAGCCTCTCACAGCCTTGCGAAGGATTACAATTTCGGAAACACAAAAGGTACGCGGTTGACCCATACTAAAAATATCAAACAGCAATAATAAAAGTGAAACACAAAGTTCACTGTAAAAGTCATTTTGTCATTTAATTCCAGTTCGACTATGTACACCGTTAGTCGTCTCACGAGAACTGCATTACAAACTTACGTGGCCCGTCACACTAGGACACGTTAAACGCACACACACACACATATGCCACCACGATACACAGCTGTACAAAAGAGAAAAAAGTCCTGTGTTCTCTCGCAACAGTTAGCTGCACGAGGGAATGCAGGCAAATCCCTTCACACGGTTGTCCATGTTCATGTTCACACAGGTCCCGCACACCTTGCATTTAAGGCTGGATGACTTTGAACGACGCACGTCTGTTCCAAACACCACAAAGTCCAGCGTCCCTTCCAACATGAGTTGATCTCACTTCTTCTTTGTTCTTGAGTAGCACCAGAACAACAAGGGAGATTTTTTTGTTTTGTTAAGTGGCACTGAACATTAGTATTTTTTCTCAAAACAAGCTACGGGGATCGCGCTGAACAGGCGTTCAGACACTGAACTCTGTGAGCTACCATTTTCTTACAAAAATATGTTCTTGGAAGACAGTCCCAAGCGACTAGCTACTAGCACAGTTTGATCACCTACGCAGACTCTGTTCAACACTGGCTAGTGAAAAGGAGAGATTGGCCAAACAGGGCAACTGGTTCCCCCGTCATGCAACACATGAGAAGAAGCTGCTAGGCTGTTCAACAGACTACTTGTTAGGCTACAGCTAGTAAGATGAGGATTTCGTGGACACAAGCTTTCCGCGAGACTCTGTAGTGTCGTAGACTCGCTACACAATGTAGTGCAAAGGTAGGTATTTACACACGGCACATTATTTTGTGGATTTACATTCACAGTTTTGCTCAAACGCTATAACAGAAGAGGAAGAAGAAGAAAAAAAATTCTAAAACATTTGGAGCCCTTTTCTCTCTCTCTTTTTTTTGTGTGTGCTTATGATCAAGGCATGTTCTGTGCGTGGCAACTGGAACAGTACTACCTGACTTCGAATATTCTCGACAAAATGGTAATAGAGAAAGATGCGTTTCTCTGGACAACCCTTGGTCATAGAATGTTATGGCTTAATCAAAGGGCATACCTAGCTATTGGTTCATCACATCAATGCTATTGGTTCCTCAGAAGATTAACTTGCCTTACACGGGATGCTTTATAATGTTCCCAAGAGATACATGATTGTAAAGAGTACAAAACCTATCATTTAAAAAAAAAACATTAGACATTTATAATACTTTACAATTTTTACGCGCTGCTAGTGCAGGCAAGGTCAGCGATGCCTGCTACAGCAGACACTTTGATTCTACCAAGAAAAAAAAAGCTGTGCAATACACACTGTCATGTCATATCATATCACTTTTCTTCAACAAGTCGTGACCCCCCCAGCATTAATTTATTTCCATCTCGAGACTACTGGCAGCACCTCTCTTTGGAATTGAAGGACAGTACTGTCCTTCACCCTCCTGGCAGTGGACTTTCCTTGGAGCACCCTGCACATCATTTAAGGATAACTATTTACATACCATACTGCTTGGGACACAAATGCCATAAGTCCACTAGATAGGTCTGTCTAGAACAGTCCCTCCAGTTGTGCTACGACATTGTCGCTATCGAATGCTGCCATTGGACAGGCAAGACTTATCAGCTTAAGATCATTATACATGTGTACGCAAACTGATTTGCAATTTAAAACTTGATCTTCAGAAACGAATTTTGACCTTCCTTCTTCTTCAGCGGTTCCACTACTTCTACGTAACGTTTTGGCTCTGCTCCTGCACTGTACAGCTGCTGTCTTTACCAGCAGCACTGATTACACACTTTTTTTTTAACGATGCTGCTTCACCGACACACTCGACATTAACACTTCAAAAAATGTCCTGTCACACCACAGAGAGATTATAGGATATCCATAAGACACAAAGACAAACTTGCATGTGACTGACGGTGTGCACAGACCAGCACATTCTCAAATAATATTGCATTGCGACTTCAAAGTAAAATCCACAAAAAACATTTCGGCTAAAGAAAAAAGTTCCCTCGTAGGAGTAACTATAATGTAATGGCAGTAGTTACTTGAACACAATGGCCAAACCTTGGACCTCTTTGTTCTTTGGTAGAATTTACCACACAAAGTTACATACCACTGGTGTGGTAGTGGCCAGCCTTAGAATGGCATGCAATACCCCAGACTTCAGAACAGGTGTTCTGAACACTGTTCGAGTCATCCTAGCTCAGTGATTGTGCTGTGCAAACACTGTACCACAATGTATTCTGCCCATACACTCCATCGATCCTAAGGTCTTGCTATATCTCGAGGCATGCCAGTCTTACAGTTGGCTACAACAACAGGGTATAAAAGAAAAAAACTCACAATTTTGAAACAGACCAGCCAGATATCAACATTATCCCTACGACCCTAGAATCCTGCACTTATCCTTACTGTGTATGCCAGATCGACTGTCACATTATTCCATACCGTCTCCTGTCTGAAACTTGCACATTGTCATGCCCAGATCTAACTTTAGAACTACAACCTTTCTTTTTTTTTTTTAATACCCTGACAGCCACTTTCTAACCAGGAACACATCACAAAGTGGTGGAAACTTGATTTTTATCTGTTAAAGAGTTAGGCTTAAAACTAACAAATGTGTCCTCAAAATTAAGTTTTACGTCCCTGCGTGAACTAGTTGTCAATTTTGCAAATAGCTAAAACCAATCGCATTTATTCCTTGCCTCTTGGCAGACGACTGGACACGTTAAGAGATCACAGCAGAACTGCTTGTAGAGTTTAAAAAAAGGTGTTGCCAAGAGATGATAAAAGAGTAAAGATCCATTAAAATATCACAGATCGGCACAATTATTCTCGAAAACGACCCATTCCCCATTGAAAATAGTAAAACACACACACACTGAAAGCAGAAAAAGTGGCAGGACAACCTATTAGTCATAACTAAGTCACTCATTCATAAATTATGATTCTCATGAAGAAAAAAAAAAAGAAACGAAAAACCGATTCCCTCCACCCAATAAAGGGGTGAAGGGACCAAAATAATAGGGACACTGAAGAGGATAAGAGGAACAAGAAAAATGCGTTACCAAAGCTGGTACTACTTTCATAACGCACTGGTTGACTATGACATCGTAAAAGGTTTCTGAGAGAATTTCTGTATTGAGACTTGCCACCGTCCACATGGAGTAGTAATCCAGATATCCCGCTGGCTTTTGAGGTTCACGGCCTCTCTTTCTTTAAACAGAAAACCTACTCGTCACCACGACTTTTTTTTGTTTTGTGTTTGCGTATACATCTCTCACGCACAAACACGCACAGAGCTGAGATAATCCGGCACGAAATCCATCCAGCCAGGGATCGGATAATCCGGAATATGGGATCGAGCCGTGGTATCCACAAAAGGAAGGTTCCTGAAACAAGTGTCCACTGTGAAGTGGCGATTGTCAATTTTGAACTCCGCCGAGCTGCCCGCGTCACGAAACCGGATTGCCGGATATCTGCGGCAACTTTAACGTGGATGCAAGTTCGTCCCCGAGTCGGTTCGCCTTGGCCGCTGTGTTCGCCTTGAAGACCGCGGAACGTGACGAAGGCACCGACCGCTGCGTCGAGTCACTGGAAGTCGTCGTCGTCTGCGGCGTTCGTGGCAGACGACGTCGTAACCACGCGTGCCTTAGCGCAGCGCTGGGCGTCATGCGGGCCGCAGGGTCCCACTCGAGGCAACGCTTGAGAAAGTCGATGAACAAAGGATCGTCGCAACCTTTCAAAGCAGTCGTCCACGCTTTTGATCCGGGAGGGCCGCGAAGTTTGCCCCGTCGAGAACGTCCAGCCCCAAGCACGACTGAACCGTCGGGTAGCGTAGTGACAGTGCAGTACCGCGGATAGCCTTTGGAACTAATGAAGTTCTTGGCCCGTTTCGACTGGTCCAGCAGCTTCTGCGGTGGAGATCCTAGTAATTCCATAATACAAGCAAGCTGGTCGGCTTCGTCTTCGCCCGGTAAAAGCGGGTAGCCCGTGAGAAGCTCGGCCAAAATGCAACCTAAGCTCCACATGTCAATAGGCATGCCGTACTTGGCACCTAATATCACTTCGGGAGCTCGATAAAACCGTGACTGAATATAAGTATATACACGTTGATGTTCGAAGCACGACGAACCAAAGTCGATTACTTTTATACCAGATCGTCCCTGCTGCTTGAGTAGAACATTTTCGGGTTTCAGATCGCAGTGTATGATGCGGTTCCGGTGCAAAGCGTCCAAGCACTGAAGGAGGGAGTGGGCAAACTTTCGCACGAGCTGAAGAGAGAAACCCTGGAACTTGTTCTTTTTGATGAGTTCATAGAGGTTGATGCTGAGCAGTTCAAATGTGATGCAGGTGTGACTGCGAAAGGTGAAGTGTTCCAGCATATGTATCATATTCATCGTATTGTCGCGATCCTGCTTGCGGAGGTGGTCCAGAATGCGGATCTCTTCCTGAGCCTGCCGATGGAAACGCTTCTCGTTACGAACCATCTTGAGAGCGACGTGCTGGTGGTTCTTGTGGTCATACGCTTTCACTACTTGGCCGAAACTCCCTTTACCAATCACCTTGAGCATTTCGAAGCGATACCCGATGTGGTCGTGGGCCACGTGCATGTAAGATCCTTGGTCGTCGTCGTAGCCACAGTTGTTTGGAGTGCCCAGGATGCCCTGACGTTTCTTAGCGTTAGCTCCGATGAAATAGATTTCTGGGTAGTTAAATATCTCATGGTGTTCGTACGGCGTCAACTTGTGCATATACAGCTTCATCACCTGCTCCGGCGTCGCAACCAATGTTTTCCCATTCTTGTTATCCGCGGAATCGCCATTCTGTGCCTCCACTTCGAACAACTTGTTCACACTGGATTGAATCTTGAAGCCGGCGATCGTCTGGCTCTTGATGGGAGGTAAGAGCAAGCTACTCGTGTTGTTATTGTTATTCTTCTCCGTGAAGTATCCAGTCTCCGATGGCGCCGATCCATTCATGTTGGCGATGAGGGATCGCGTACGCGACAGGGGCATCGTGGGGCCTTCCTTTGTGGTCATAGCAGCCCCAGGGCCCCCGTACCTCCAAGCAACAAACTGACGAGGCTTACCGGTGACATGGACGGCCCGCTTCTGCTGTGCTGCACTGGACCACCATTATCCGTCTGCCTTGTTGCTATGGGGGCCACGTCACGTCACGAGCGCCAAGACTGCCGTCGAATAGCAGAAGCTCCCTCGCATCACGTGGGATAGAGCGGGCCAATGACAACCTGCCTCTCGGTGCGACGCCCAATCAGCTGACCGCAAGGAGAATGGCCTAGGAGTAACGCACTCGCCGAGGAGGGCGACGTCGCCGCGGCGGCGGAAATACCCTCCGGTTCTCTTGCGTCCTGCTAGGTGGCGGGAGTTCTTTATACGTTTATTTTGGAAACGGCAGGTTTTGCACCTTCCGTATTTGCAGCACATTAAATCCTGTCCTCCATTTACTGCTTCGGGTTGTGACAGTTCTATCACCAACATAGCAGGGCAATGCTGTGATGAAAGCAAATATTTGATTGCTTCATGTGGCTTCATGTTACAGCGCTCCTCTACAACAAAGGGAAAAGTCCACGAAGTTCATTGTTCGGGCTCCCGCCCTCGGCTTCTCCTTATCGCTTCCTTTGTTTTGCTCATGCCCACTCGCAGTGTCATCAGAAAGTTGTCAGCGTCGGAGTGGGATGACACTCTGATGTTGCATGATCACGGCCGCTTGTGTCGTACTACTCGCTTTTAATCGGAGCGTGCGTGACATGGGGCGTGTGGTCACGACGAGGAAATACGTTGGGATGACGACCCTAACCTTCATAAGAAAAAATTAAAGAACGTGGCAGTTGGGCCGTGTTGCGTGTCGCATGTATCCCACCATCTAGCCTGTATTTCCCTTATTTCCACTGTCACGGACCCTAACCTTGGCCGAAATTTCACCTCCCCGGCCTCATTCACAATGGACGGTGTCCCACTTGTGACCGCAAGAGCTAGCGCGTCAAGGGTATCCTTTGTATTGTAGAACACCCGCACAAGCATTACATCAGTGCCATACTTACTTGCGCGTGTATTCTGGAGCATCATAATGGATTCGCCAAGCAGACGACAGAATGACGTCGCCGTTTCTGCATCGATGATGACTTACACTTCAAATACTTTTCATTAAAAAATGAAATAAAAAGAAACAATAAAAAAGGCTTCTGTTGCAAATTGAAAGAAATGACAAATTAGAGTGACTTGTGACAGAAGTGCCAATTATCCCTACCCCAGCCGGGGGCGGATCCAGACCCTCGGTTAGGGGGGGGGGGGGGGCGGTTACTTTGTCGAAGCGCGTAGTGGTGGAGGGGAGAGAGGGAAATCCAATGTACAAACTAATATTTTCTGGTTGTAGGTGGGGCGATCGCCCCCCACCCCCTCCTCCCCGGGTCCGCCACTGCCTCCAGCTGAGTAACATCCAGAAGGATGTGCCAAATTTTTAGATGTTGTATCTCGTCCTTCCTGCAACATAGGAAGAGCTCTAGTTGCTGTGCTCCACAAAATTTGTGAAGATTACAAGCTTGGAAAAATGCCATACAAATTTGACTATTCAACCCGTGCCACAGACCCTACAAAGGTTCCTCTGCCTCCAGCATTAGTTTTTCTACAATGCAAGAGTCTTCTTTCAGCATATTTTGGCACAAAAAGGCTGATGAAAAGTGGCAGCAGGCTACAACAATCTGCGTATTCCATGCACCAGACCGACCAACCTGCATTATTTTTTAAGGGGTGGGGCTGATACACCTATGCAGTTTTGCAGCTTTTTTGCAGCTGTTGCCCAGAATTTACAGGGTATGCTGGGCAAAAAAACAAACCACTATGCAACCAGCTGGCATCGAGCATCAATATTGTAGTTAAAATCACTTAGTGCTTCACCGTTTGGTACTTGAATGTGATATGGTAACTATGCTTAATGTTTCAGCAAACTTTCAGTAAGCATTTCTAGCAAGCACTAGTTATGAAGTCCTTCTAGTTAACTGCTGACTTGTGAACATGAACTGACACAAATGCACATGGGTGATCAGCTGATCTGTGCTGTGCTGGTACAATGCATTATTATATCTCGACTGATCCATCCAGTATAAAATGCAAGAAGGCATAACATCAGGGAAAAAAAAGACTCAAGTCAAGAGAGAACAGTACTAGCTGGGCACTTGAGTACTTGACAGGAAAGACTCCAAAGAAGTACTTTAAGTACGGCACAAAATACAGTAAAACCCCCAAAGTCTGACACCTCCCTACCTCGGACAACTCCCCATGTCGGACAAGATTTCATCGCACTGGCAAGCTCCCATTGAAACTACATGGGGACGAAATTCTCTATGTCGGACACTTCCCTATCCCGGAAGTAGTCCCTGCTAAATCGGACAAAACCCTGGCCAAATTACCTCAATCTCAGCCCATCTTTGCACCAACAAAACCCAAAATGAGTCAGTGCCCTTGACTTTCTCCCTTTTTTTTCTCCTATACTGGTCTCAGCATTTTGTTGTTTTAGTTTTTCGAGTCCAAAAACGGGTGCCGTCACTCTACGCTGTAACTATTCTTTGTGTGAGCACTTGTCTTCGGTTTGTCTAGAGCCTTTGAACGCGCACTGCACCAGGGCAATGGAAAGTGGGCTGACGCTTCAAAGACAAGTCCTTGGGCTTAATTCCAAGTGGGTTTAAATTTTCAAGCAAGCTGCACGCTGCTCGAAAAGCTCCAAAGGTAATGCCATTGAGTGGAATCTGCACAGAATTGAATCTACCAAAATCAGCAATAATTATCAGTGAAGAGTGGGTAGAGAAGTACCAGGTACCTCTAATGACCATGAATTGAAGAAGGGGACATTTCCAGCAACACAGCTGTGATCTTTTCCATTTTTTGTTTCCCTCGTATTCTGCAACTTGGGCACTTCCTTAAGTACGACACACTTCGGCTGCACCGCGGGTGTCCAAGATAAGGAGGTTTCACTGTATAAAGTTTGAAATGTACTTAAAGTAGCACCTGAGTACTCCTTAGCTCAAGTAGTTCTCATCACTGGGATATAGGCATGTGTTATGGTAGTAGCTACAGTACCAGTGAATGTGTTTATGCAAAGTACCAGATTTACTCTACCACTAAAAAAAAAAGGAAAGAAGAAGAAGCAAAGCCATTCCCTGCTGGAAGCAAAGCTCATACAAGTGAATATGCCGCTCTTGTAAAAATACCAGACACCCCACCTGATCTCTGTGCATGGAAGGGGGCACGAAGCCCCGATAGTCTGAGATCAGGGGGTATATGCCCCCGTTGCCCCCATCTTATGACACCCCGTGGACAGGAGAGACATTATCATGTCAGCAACGGAGGTAGCGTAATGCATTCTATTCCCCAAATGTGCTGTGCCTACCTTTCAGAACATGAGTTGAAATCATATTAATGTTCTGTAAAACAGCAAACCATACCAGCAATTTCATCTCACGGTTCAAAGGTGCCATGTACCCCGAACGCCACAAACAATGTGAAAAGAAACAAAAAATGCTTCTCAATGGTATGGACAAAAAAAGTATGTCATTTTACTTTTATTGCTATTTGCAACTCCAAACCTGAAGGGCAATTTTTGAAATTAAAAACCACAACAAAAACCATCTTGTAGAATAGGCACATACATAACAAGAACAGTGGTCATCAATAGAATGATCACGTCTATGAGAAATAAAAGCTTCAATGTTGCAAAATATGCTTTGCACATTCATCTATGCTGGCGTTGACAACCACGTGAATCTTCAATTGTGTGTGCCACATGGCCCCTCAACACATATACCAGCTTTTAGCACACGGGAAGATGACGGGCCACGTATGTTTCATCATTGAAGTACACTTGGTAGTTGACTAGTACCAGTTAGGTGTATTAAGTTACAAACTGCACTACAGATTTTGTGCTACATATTGACATCATAGCAGTGTTTGGAAAAACGGTTATGTACAGGAGTCCAGTATGTCATTGTTACAGAGTAGACTGCCATGTCTGTAAGCAAATTAAATGGACAAGCTGTTGACAAATTGATGAACCACAAAGAATGTTAGGTGCTGTACCATGTGTGATACCAAAAATTAAATGTCACACACTCGACATGGCGAAGCAAAGTAATGCATGTGCAAAGAGAAGTCACAAAAGACTGCAGTGGCGTCCTTTCAAGATGTTTTTACACAACACGCCCATCCGTTCGTGTTGGTCCGAAGACCACAAGACATTACCCTTTATAATTTTTTGCAAAACTATTCTCAGTGGCAATTCCATGTGGCAGTGATTTAACAAATAACATCAGTGGATGAAAGCAGCATAGTACATTCCACAGACTTCATGCGTGGCATTGTTATGTCTGCTGAAAACAATGTGTTGGGTGTCTGTTTTCTGTAGGGTCCCCAAATATCTCATTATGTGCGTCGCTTAGTACATTTTAGTACTGAGTTCTCAAAGGTTGCCTTCAGTACTACATATTCTCTCTGCTTCCTCAAGACCCATTTCCATTTAGGAGCTCAGACACCCTTCATGTAACAGAAAGACACCGTGAAAGAAAAATCGTATGGCATAAATCTTCTACACTAATTCGCTTATAATATATACTGATATGTAGTATCAAACTTCTTCAACAAATGATATTTACAAATTAAATGGCTTTGTGCAAAAGTGTGTCACTGCAGAAAGTCTACATGCAACAATTTTCGTTACGTAGGAGGTAAAATATAGAACGTTCACGTGATATTATGTAATTACATGTCACTGCAGTAATACTTATGTACAAATCACAGGCTAACTAGCGCTTGTAATTTCTCATACTAAATGCCACGTCAATTATGCCACCATGTAATATGTGAAACAAGTCCTATATTACTAATAAAGCAGATACATTCAGGAGTAGTAAGCACAGAAGGCATGCTCGTTACAGCTGACTAGTCAGAGCACAAATTGCCTAGCACAAGAACATGGCACAACTGTAAAGTGGTCCTGTTGCCCAAGCCAGTTCTTGCTAATTTTAGACAGATGTACGTCAGTCAGCGATCTTGTAAAAGCAGATAAGGTGTGCGATTGAAACATAGTTCACAGTGTCAAAAGGAAATCAGGAAGTACTGGAACAAATGCTTTTTGCATGGAGGTGTAATATGATGATCTCAACCTCATGGAAAAATATGAGGCCATCCAACATTACTCCAAAAAGCTTTCCTGATCTGGCTGCCACAGTTAATGACCGTTCAGTCGACTGAATTGTAACAGGTGACAGAACCCTTAGCATGCACATACTACGTCCAAGTACGCTGTAAACTGAGCGTCTCAATTAGAAAGTTTTGGGGCCTCTGATCATGGCAACCGAATGAAGAAAACTCATGTTTTCTTGCATGTAGCATGTTAATGTTTCAAAAAACAATTTATGCGACACACACAATAGGCCGTTAGGTCACACCTGCAATTCAAAGCACATGCTCCAATCTTCTTAAAGTGCCGCTAAATACGAAATAAAACAAATAGAAATTCTTTAGTTTCCATAGTGGCACTTTAAGCACTCCTTTCCATGCAGATAATGGGATACCGATTCTTTCCGTTTTGGCTCACCCTATAAAACAGAAGTCCAGTGTCGACAGAAAATGTCAACCACAGGAAACACACTTTACAATATCACGTGGCGCGTTGCCTTCAATGCTTCCAAAGTATGTATAGCACTCAATTTTCGTGGCATGGCCCCGGTTTGCAATGGTGGAAGACGACAGTTAAGATGGAAACAAATCCTTTCTGCCACAGTTAAATAAACAGTTATTCCATGCATAGAAGAAAGCATCAGTAGCTTGTGGAAAAAAGAAACGGAAGAAGAAAGCTCTGACACCATGATAAAACAATAGCACAACTGATACTGCAGCTTTGTAGATATCAATCATCACACAACCACACTTTACCCCACAAAACTTTGGCACAGAAATAAATTTTGTCTTTTGGCATCACACTTGACATCTACAAAAAATGAGTGCAATCAAACACAACGAAATGCAACTGCTGTTCAACTGCCAAACTGCCTTCACTTTCGTGTGATTTGTGAAAGGTCACAGGACACACATGAAAACAGTAACCTGCAGCAAATTCTAGGTGCATCGCATCGTTTTCGTTACAAATCTTGCAGATGTGTAATGAAACTGTCCTGGACTGTCACAAGAAAACGGGGCAAACCCAACAATAATTGTGTCCAAGGTATAATCTCTCGAATGATAAGATGCAAACAGTGATGGATCCTTATGCGCGGAACAATAAAAAAAAATATGCATGAAAGTCACAGTTCAGAAAAGAAACAGAAAAGCCTTTTTTTTTTTCCCATCAGTCTTTGCTTGCATAAAACCACTACCGTATAAACCGGACTATGGGTTGAGGTTTATTAGAAAAAAAGAGCTCCCCAAAAACTGCCCTACAGTCTTATAAGCTGGTCAATGGGCAATATTTTTTCCTTAAGTTTTTTTCCTCTCTTCAGAAAATGGGGTTGACTTACGTAAGGATAATGACACTACTTCTGACTCTTTCGGGTAAAACGCCTTTTCCAGATTCGGGAGGGCAAAATCGGGTGCTATTTTCAAGTCTGTGATTCGGGGTGAAACTGGGTGCTGCTGATCCATTCAGGTGTTATCAGGATATTATGTTTTGCTTCCAGTCCAGCACGCCACCCCAGTTAAAGGGCATATAATGGTCAGATATACATACTTCACGATTTATAGGTACTAGAGCACCGCATCTTGTAACATCAAATGTGCTTCGCATACTTATTGTAGCACTCAAATAATATCTACATGACACATTCGTATAAATTGCTAGTAAATAGTGCGTATGATATGTGGTAAAACCTGATACCTGATTGGAATTCGGGGAGATATCTGGTTCAATGCAAAAAAGTCAGGCCCTACCTATAACCCAGTTTATACGGTACCTATCCTTCTGGAAATGTAAAGCATTTTGCCACAGGTGCTGCTGAAGCTGCTGGAGAAAGCCACACAAAATGACAAGGCTGAAATAGCAGGGACACAACAGAGGAGCAGAAGGCAGCGTACGTCACATTGTCCGTAAATGCGATAGAAGATGCCGAAGGAAACAAAGGCCGAAGCATCAGAGCATTTGTTTCCTAGTCTAACTTCAATATTCACCGAAGTAGAAACTGCATATATACATTCACATAACAGGGGTATGAATATGCATAATTATACTAGTTTTCTCTCCATCTTGTACTCGCCAAATTTGCAAAATACTTGTTACATCAACTACGCCGACCTGAAATTACTTCTTTAGGATAGAGAGAGAAAGAGGGAGAGAACAAGAACGCAAGGACATTTGTGAATGTTAGCTTTGTCTTGCTGTACAATAACGTTTCCGCGATGCATTAACCCATGGATAAAAACACGCTCCGCGTAAGAGCAGGTTCTGAACCGGTCGTCTCTCAGGGGTGTAGCTTGTACGTAGCAGAAGTGAGGTGTTACACCCCTGGCTACTGTACACCAGAGCCCGGCTCAGCCTGTGGGCCTGGGCTGTACATTGTGAGCCCGCACCAGGACTGTACATTGACAGGCTCGACCCTGTGCTACTCCACTGTTAGCTAGTCACAGCTAAATTTTATAGCCCGCTACTCTGTAGCTGGCAGGCTGAGCCAGATAACCTAAAAATTCATTGTGCAGTGATCCAGTGTACACATTCCAAATTTTTGTGTGTCGATGTGGAGATGTGAAGAAATCCCCCAGCACCTTAGAAGAGATACCTAGAGCAGTCCAGGCGCGAATGTAACTTCCTACACGTTTATGAGCACGTACGCGCATCAGTGTGCACGCTTCGCCTACTGTGAGCTTGTCCCTCTGCAGGGATATCACCTCTGTACTCCGCCCTGTAAAGGGAGAGAAGGAAAACAAAAGCTCAGGGTCACAATGAGGCTGACCGCAACTGGTGCCCTTTAGAGTGTACTATCATTCATCCTACTTCGGTTTAAAAGTGAGCGGTCCCCATAACCACTATCGCAGTAGTACCGTTATGCCTGGTACAGAACACAGTAGCGTAATTTCCTAACTGCATAAAGGTCGTCTGCCTGGAAAGTCTTCCTCGAAACACTGCTGCTGATCGAAACAATGCGGCCGAAGGAAGCAGTGAAAGCCCCATTTTTAGTTAGTTTGTTTTTTTGAAGAGCCCAATTGTTATATTTTTTTTGTGTGTGTGTTTCTAGTTGCAGTGGGCTGTATGAGAAATACCACACGTTCTTCCGCTAGAAAAATAATTGCAGCTGACCCGTACTGCGAGAAAGAGGTGTCTACTCTGCACTGACGTCATATAGGTAAAGAAAGCCCGCTTAATGCCTCCTCTTCCTGCCTGGCTATGTGGACATAGAGCGTCAGGGATCACTCAGTCGCCGATGACGATTTTAAGCACAGCCCCCTACTCCTTCAGAGAGCCCTCAAAAGGATGAGCAAAGTTGAAGAAGCACGTCACAGAAGCAGATTGGGCCGGGCTTCCAAGGCCAATATTCTGCATGCTCACTGTAGACAGACTTACTTGATCAACTAAGTATGGCTTCAAGTAATACTAAGTGTTATTTAATTGCTGCTTTAAGGTAATCTAAATCCGAATTGATTTCCTCACGTATAAGATGTCCGTCTCTGCTAACCAAATGTTCAACATTCTCCTTCTGACTGTCGAAGGATATTCTCTCGGAATTTGCATCGGCCATAGCAAAGAAATAAGCTTCCAACAGGCTTTCACTGAACCCTTAGGTAATTTTGCTGGTGTAAGCGTATAACCTTTCTTTCCCCTATGAGAATGCTCACATTATGGAACAGCCCATGGGAGAATATTAGTCGCCTGTGAATGAAACCTAAAAGAGCACCAGATCGTGACCGAAGCAGTGAATGCCCCAGAAAGATAAGAAGATAAGCACAGACAACCACCACCACCATCACCTACCACCTTCTTCAGAAAGGCAATGCATACACATCAGTGTGTGCCAGGAAAGCATATGTGACAGCATTTAACACGCAGGGACAGAGGGTGAGATACTGCTCCAATTGAAAACAGATTTCTAGATAGATTTTTTTAGTTTCTAGATTTTTTTTTTACCCAGAGAGGGTACCCTGACAGGTATATATTTTCCAACTACATGGCTGTAGGATGGGATATCTTGTACACTGTTTTAGCTGATACACTCCTGATGTAAATGCACATTTTTGAGCAATTGAAATCAGTTAACTAGAAACAGAAGGAAAGCTCAGTAGCAGGTCAAGAAATGTTCCGTGTCGTTAGAATTCAAAGAACTCTTTCATGAGGCCTCAGAGCTAACTATAATTCCCAGAATAGCACAAATGCATAGTGTGATCCTATACAAAAACACCAAGAAAGTGCTGTAAGGCTATAATTTACATTGAAAGGCAAACGTTTCATAGAAATCATGTACACCAAATTGCTGGTGCTCTCCGAACCATGCGGTGCATACAACTGCAATAAAAAAGAGAGAGGGGGAGAGAGAAAGAAAGAAAGGTAGATGCAAGTGTATAGGTGCTGCAAAACATGCCAGAGGAAGCCATTCCAAACTCTAAGGGAGAAAAGGCATTCAGGGAGATGAGGTTCATGACAAAATGCAGGCCATTTAGTAATAAACAACAAAATGTAAATCAGCATACAGTGCTGGGTAAGCAATCTTGTCAGAATATTCATCGTGGAAGCAAGGCGTGCCTTCACCTAATTGTTGTAATTGTGATGTCACAAAATGTGACACACATTAACGCACCATCATCACTGAAATGTGAATGCAATGAAGAGTGTTGCAACAAGAATGCAGATTAATTCAACGTGAACATTTATGGCAACTACACAGCAGCACGTGTTGCAAATTCACATGCCTGGTACATTATCAAGAAGACTGTGCATAACCGTAAGAGTAGCCTCTCACTGTTCGATGCTGATGCCATGAAACATTTGTAACACAACAGAAGTACAACTTTTAGTCTCTAACAACAAACAATGAGTGTACAAAACAGCTGCCAGGTGAACAAAGTAAAAATAGATAACAAGGCATAACAAAGCACAATGCTTTACCCTCAGTAAAGACTGAGGTCCACAAGAAAACATTCCCGTGCTCCATGTACTATATAAGTTGCAAAACCAAGGTAAGAAATTTCAACAATGCATGCTGCAGTGCACATATGCACAACATATAGATAGATGCAAACACTGTACAGACACAGTCAACATATCAATGTAAAACTTGGTTAGATGAAGTTAGGTGACGTGCAAAATGGCACATCCATGTGCAGGCAGGGCAGTAAATTGCAACATATGGGTATTCGGAGGGACCAGTTGCAACACATGGATACAGGCAAGGACATGCTCGATGCACAAGGTAAAATTAGGTACATTTCTAGGTACTATACACACCCTGCTCGCTCTGAAAAGGACGCACGGCATTGTCTAGAATCAGATGAGCGATACAGCTTTCATCTCCTGCGAGAGTTTGAAATTGGGCTCGACCAATGAACACATTACTGATTAGTCATTGCCTTGCCAGTAAGTGGAACGAGAAATCTCAAAACACGATTACGTATGTACTAGCTGTCATTGTCACTTGTCATGTATGACAAGTTGCTCCTGCCATACCTTTTTAGTTTCTTCCTTATCTCTCAGTTCTCATGTAAAACGAATTTTTGTTAGAAGGTCGCCACCATACTGTTAGTCCAGACAGCGACCAACAAGTTCCCGATCTCAAGTTGGAGAAGTCCAACTGGCGCCGGACTTATCTGACACCATCGACACGAGCAGGCTCTGAAAATCTGCCAACTCTGGTCCGCAGATATCCAGAGCGGCCACTGCTCCACCCACCTGAGCATCTGGCATGGTCCGTGGTGGCACGGGGGGCTTGGGCCCCAGGTCCTTCCTCTGTAGCACTGGCTTGTTGGGAGGCACCGGCGGCGGCGTGGGACGACCAGCAACTCCCCCTGCGGGCGCCCCTGCCTTCTTGGGGGGTGTTCTCACTATCGTTCCTACCTCGACGACGGGTGGCACCGCCCCGGGAGTGGGCGCCGAGGCGACAGATGGCACTGGCAGGGGCGGTGTGGCCGTCGCCGCAGTCGTCAGGGGTGCAGGGGGCTGCGGAGAAACCGGTCTCTGCCCTGGCTTGGGAGGAACCTGTGGCACTAGCCCCCCCGTGGGAACGGGGGGCTTAGGGGATGGCGGTGCCTTTGGTCCCACTGCCACACCCCTAGGCGGGGTGGGAGCGGGCACAGCAGCACGAATTGTTGGAGGCGGTGCACTGGATGGTGTGACTACCGTGGTGCTGCGAACGCCTTCTCCGAGGGCGAGTGAGGTGATGGCAGCAGCTCTCTCTGCTTCAGAGCGCAGTCGCTCCAGTTCCAGCTGCTGTTGTGCATTCAGGGCCTTCAACTCTACAACCTACAACCGTGAATTCATTAGGCTCAGTACAGCCTGTTCAACCACCGGCGGTTGTAATGTCGAGGGTAGAATGCACTATTCACCCCTCTATTCGTGCAAAAAAAATCTCCCTAAATGCCTAAAAAACACACCTATTGCCCTAAAACAATGGGCTCTATTTTAAGGGGGTTAACTTAAAAGACTACTGCACCTTGTTCGGCAAGGTTGGAAAAGTATCACACTGCACAGTAAAACCTTCAAACGGTACATGTAAAAAAAAAAAGCCACTTCTTTTTTCTTGTGTGCATGGATCCATGCAGAACACACTTTAGATGCAGAAAGCAGACTGCTCGACATACCTGTGACTGATACCGCTCTCTTTCTAGCTCAAACTCTGCTGCCTGTCGTTCTAGCTCTTCTTCCATCTGTAGGGACTTCTTACTCTCCTCCTCAAGTCCTTCCACCATGTCAGCAGACCGACTCTTCTCTTCTTTCAAGATCTATGTGACGAACCATTCAAACAATGGTGTGCTCTTTAGAACAAATGTCGTAGCTACACCCGGTTACATCGTGAACTCCTATTTCAGTTAAGTGGGTAAAGACGATGCAGAAAAATGTAAAAACAACCTGAACAACTGGCATCTCACCTGAAGGAGGTGTTCACTGCGCTGGCGCTCCTGCATGAGCCGCAGGATGAGACGTTTCCTCTCAGCCAGTAACAGAAGTACAATCTGCTTCTGGCGGCTGCGCTCTTGCTCCAGGCATTCGCTCACCTGGAATCCCCCAATGGCATTAGCTTTGGCGCATTATATTTTAATGAGTTAAAAGGGGTTAAAAACCGAGCTGTTTGGAGCCTCATTTCAAAACGACTAAAAGCGCCAGTTCAGGGTAACACTTATGAAGGATGACTAGGGTTCTTCGTTTTCGGGTTAAACCCGATTTTTCACGACAGTTCACCCTCCCCCCAAACAAGTTTTCAAGAATTCAGGGGGTTTCCTTAAGGGGGTGGGTGGGTAAAAATCGGGTGTTATCCCGGGAGTTGTAAAATAGGGTTAAGTCAGGCATATCCCTAAAGCACAAGACTCTATTTATGTCTCATTGCACTGATACTTTAAGTGATATCACTGTGACTGAAATTAGAGACTTTTAGAGAATCGCAAGTGCCCTACGATTTGGGCGCTCCGTATCCCATTCACAAGATGTAGAAGAAGTCAGGGCGTGCTTACGATTCACCAAAACTCCCAAGTGACTGCACATTTAAAATATAGGGAATGCTTAGGGTTCTTCGTTTTTGAGTTAAACCAGATTTTTCACGACAGTTCACCCTCCCCCCGAACAAGTTTTCAAGAATTTGGGTAAAACGCGATATCTACCCGAAATCCTTGCCGTCCTTCAACTTGCCGTTCTAGGTAAACCGTCGGAAAAGTGAATCGTAATATCGGCAAAGAGAGCTATTTGTGACAACCTATTTGTCCTCCTTTTATAATCCCCTCCTGCAGGAGAAAAAAGACGAGCTTTTGTGGAGCTCGGGCAAGTGTTTGAATACCGCGGTCATTCACTATCCCAGTTCCGAGCGGAAATATAAATATTCTTGTTTCCGGTCCCAGTGTCACGGCAGTGGCTTGTTTCATATGCCTTTCGTTTCACCCGAAAATTCCCCGATGACATATCAAACAAAGAGCGTAGCGCCCGATTTCTCCCAGAGTTCTTTTGTGTAAATACCCTAGTAGCACAAAACGTCGCAAGGACGTCTTTATTTGGCCAAATTGGGATAGAAGACGATTAGGACGTCAACGCAACGCCTAGAAGCTGTAATTTATAGTACGTTTATAAGACGTACCGATTTTCCATTTATAATACGTCTTCGTCATATCTGTTGAAAACGTATCCTAAAGGAAGACGTCCGTAAATGTCTTCCGTTCACGTTTGCAAGGCGTTCCGGCTTTCCGTTTATAACACGTCTTCACCATCTCTGTTCAAGAGGTGTCTGAAAGGAGGACGATTTGTGTGCACTGAGTAAGTTTACTTTCGGTGGACCTGCTGACTGTCTCAAACCAAAAGCAGTAAGAAACACAGATGTTGTGTTGATGGCGAGTTAATACTCCAAGCAATTCCCCACGTCAGTGTTATTTGTGTGCATAATTTAACTAAAATTAGACACCTCACCCTTCGTTCTGACTCAGAGGCGAGCAGGACTATCGAGTTTGCGTGAGTTTCTAAGACAAACAATGTATAGTATCTGTTTTCCTTTTCCAAGGGAATAGACCAATGCTAGACTCAATGCTCTGGTCTCCCTACGCGAACGAGATAGAGGGGGGTAAAAAGGGAGCTTGCTCTTTTTAGAGTGAGAGAGAGAGAGAGATTATGGTTTTAATGGCACAAATGCTTTTTGAGCCATTAAAACCATAATCTCTCTCTCTCTTTTTAGGGTGAGAGCATAACAATGTCTGCCTTGGTGGACTGTGTCTTCGATTATGGCCGAAAGGTCGCGTGGCAGTGTTGCTTGCAGTACTGCTTAGAGAAAGAGAAAATGAAACGTGTGGTGACGATGGCTGAGGTTGGAAAAAGAAAAAGAAAAAAGAGGAGGCAGATCTCTGCAAAACTATACCCGATTGATATGCACAGGGCTGAATTTTCTGACATTTAAATAAGTGTTTTAAACATTTTTTAGACATCTTCAGGACGACCAGAAACACGTCTTCAAGACTAGGGAAAGCGTAAACTTATCCCGGGATAGAAGATGTCTTGCAGATCAGATTAAAGACGTCTCCTAGATGAAAATGTGATCGTGGCTAGACCTTTTCTCGACGTTTACAAAACATTTTGGGCTACTAGGGAATTCCCCCCCCCCCCCATTTTGAAAAACATAAAACCGGAAAACGAAGAACCCTAAGACACACACACAGAGCACTGCAGACTGGGGGCATTTGTAGACGGTCTGGGCCCACAGAAAAAACCACATGTGCCTCAACTTGAAATTTTACCTCCATTATTTGGGTGAGGGACCAATGAGGTCACTCCACGGGCAATGGGGGAATTTGTGTGGAAACTGGGGTTCTGTGCAGACAGCTCACCCACTTGCATAGCATACTACGAACCCTTTTCGAGCATGCAATGTGTCTTGGATGAACCACCTTTGAAAGTTCCACATACAGGGTGTCCCACCGAAAAAGGGCCAGGGGCTAAAGAAAGAACGGAGTGCTCTACACAAATGGAACCAAATGTACGTGCTTGGCAGTTGTGTGGTCTATCCAAAAATATTTTTTCATCGCCCCTTGTCAATTAATTAGCGGTAATTAATTTTCTAACTTCTTAATTATCGGTTTTAGCTCTCAGATGTTAATAAGGAAGTTGTAGTATATGTCGAAAAAGACACAACTGAAGTGGTTCGAGGCCGCTATGGCTTGTGGTTTTGCTTTTCCCGGTTTTAAAAGTCCGGCAATCCGGCACCCGCACGCGACGATTGCAGTGCCCTCCTGCGTACATTGACCTTGAGATTAACGTTTGGAGACCATCCTTGGGCCACGTCACACAAGAGAAAGATATTTCACATGCTTCACGGCACACCTATCAGAGTGCACTACAAACGTCGCGAACGGGCGCCAAGTTATGGGGAGCGCTCTGTGGTGCGCGCGGCTTCTCAAACTAATTTTTAAACCCGGGCAAAAACGAAACCACAAGCCACAGCAACCTCGAACCACTTCAGTTGCGTCTTTTTCGACATGTTCTACAATTTCCTCATTGACATTTGAGAGCTAAAACCGATAATAAAAAAGTTAGAAAATTAATTATCGCTAATTAATTGACAAGGGGCGATGAAGAAAAAAAAATTGATAGACCACACAACTGCCAAGCACGTATAGTTCGTTCCATTTGTGTAGAGCACACCGTTTTTTCTTTAGCCCCTGGCCCTTTTTCGGTGGGACACCCTGTATACTGTATGAACAATCAAAATACTGTCACGTTCAAACAGGTACACGGGGTCCTATTTCTGTCACTCACTGCTTCACCTTGTATGGGCACAGTGACGATAACAACATCAGAGTATAACATGAAGGGTGGCATCACCTTAGAATGCACGCTGTCCGGCTGGTTTCTTTTCGGCGTTCATTGCCCAGTTGTAAATTCGACGGGCCACTAAAAGTGAGCACACACTCACATAACGCACGTCGTTCACATAACACACGCAACGCTGTGTTGCAATAAAGAAAAAGGTATCCGAACAGTGTTGACTACACTTGCATCATTTTCTGTTTTAAATGTGTGTTTATATGAAGGCGGCTTGAACTTGTGCCAAATATTTAAAACTACTGAATCTGTGGCACAACAGTTTATGGAAAGCATTCCCTCAAATCCTGTTCTCGTAGGCTCTTCGGCATGGGGAGCTTGGAGCGAAAGACCTTGCGACCTTTTAGCAACAACTGTTGCTTCATTGTGACTAAACACCTCCTAGCAATTTCCTGGACCTTATATCCAAACACTAGCCGTTGACTTTTGCAATTTCACTGCAGATTCTAGAAAGCTGCAGTTTGTGTAGTTCCACCTGCTAGTATTAGCCTTTAAAAAGTTTCAAAAAAGCATGTGTCATAGTCAGAGCTACATTACTCAAGAAGTGTAATTGAGTTACAGCGATAACCTCATGTAATTCAATTACTGGTGTGCAGCTATACACTGTGTGCATTTTGGCCAGACATTACGTTCCAGAAGTTCATAATCTAGATCGTGGACTAGAACGATAAAATTATTTGTAGAAAATGGAATACACGACCAAAAATCAGAAACGACGTCTAACACTGACATCGCACTAGTAGTTTTGTGGCACTAGGCATACAGCATTGAAGTGGTGCATGCAATGCACCAAGAATTAAATTTATGAAAACAGGAGTTAAAAATCTATACCAATGACTACATGAGATGAGCGCCCACACACGCAGTTTAAACATTGTTCGAGTACACAGTTGAGCCCATTTATAAGGATATTGACAGTAATATGAAATGTGGTCACTATGTCAGAGTATCGTTGCACATGAACTTTCGCAAAACCACTGGTACAGGTCAGATCAATGAAGTAGAACAGCACAAGTAGAATGCCACTGAATATGCATGCCTGTTGAAAGCAAGAAAAAGTTTTATCTCTAGATTGAAGGAGCTTTTTGTCACATTCCATGAAAGCTTTTCCAACGACAGTGTAACCGCCGATACCACAAGAAGTTACGCACCTCTTTTGAGATTGATTGCTGTGTCAATCAATCAATCAATCAATTGCTGTGCAAGCCATCAGCATTACAGTTGCATAAGACATCATCATTTCCACTATCAGAACTGAGTTGTCCATGAGAACGCAATAAAAAAAAATGTAATCTTGATTCTTGTTTTTCACGTACTTTACCAGCAACCTGGATAATTCTGATCGCGATACGTGAGCAAGCGCTTTGATGATGATCGTTACATCGAAGTCTTGTTTACATGTGCTTCAATGGGCAAACTTACAGGAACCAGAAATTTGATCGTAGTATTAGAGTTACATTATATTAAAGATGGTAATAAATGGGCTTGACTGTATAATGTTTCATATGGATACGAAAACCTATGCAAGACCAGTAGCTATAAGCACAGAAAGCTTAAATGTAGTACAGAAATTTACAACAAGCTCATTTAAACCACTGCATAAAGTGATTGTCCCTTGGGTACTGCAAAATCTAGTTAAATTACAGTTACTCCTTTTCTCTAGGTATCTAGATATGGCAATTAATTCTATTGAGTATAATTAATTATAGCAACTTAATTGCTTCACAGCTCCTGTCATGAACTCACGTGCACATCCAGTTTGGAAAAGCTACATTAATGTGGTGCTTACAAATCTTTACTAAATGTGTCTCCCAATACAAGGCGAAAGAGCTAGAGACAAGTCGTCTTGGAATTATTAAAAGGTGTCAATGTTTACCTGCTTCAGATCTTTGTCAAGGCGACGATTCTGCTGTCTTTCAAAATCCATTTCTTGGCGAAGGCGATCCCTTTCTTTCTCTAAGCTGTAGGCATTATCTCCCCCTCCTTGAACCAAGTCACGCATTCTTTTCGCCTTCTCATCTTCTAGTTCCTTGCAGAGCTGAAATTCAAATCATAGAAACAGGAATGTAAGTACAAACATAAGTACACATGCCATCACCGATGTAGCGAGTCTCTTCTAACGTGCGCACAATGGAAGAAAACCATGCACTCTTAAAAAAATTCAGAACAAATAATGGCAGCATTTTTGCGAGCTTCTAACGCGACTTGGTTCCGGATTATGTATAGTATTTAGGCTTTGTGTTTTCTGGTTTTATGTTTTTCAAACACTGGGGACAAAAATCTGGTTTTATTTGAGGAGTGGCACGTGAAAGAGCTGATTTTTGTGTGGAAGATAGGAAGAGTAGCGCATCGCACATCACATGAATAAGCTGCCAAGCGGCTGTGCTGAGTGCAAGGTGTTTATCATCTTCCAGCGCCTGTATAGCTGGCTGAATTTACACTTTCGTCAGTTCCGTTTCACTCCCAGTTCTGTCTAAACTTTTCGGGGTTACTTCTACCCAAAGTGGCAATGGCGCAAATAGGGGCCAAAATGCGTCTTACAACGTTTCTCCCCAAAACACAAGGCCTTAAAGGGGCACTAAAATGCAAAAACAACTTGCTCTCAAATGAAAGTCCGTGTTTCAATTAGTATAATGCAAGCAAAATTTGTTTACACAGCGCTACCGTTTAGAAGAAAAGCGCAATGGAAACACAGCGGTCTTTGGCGGCAACGAATGGGATCACCAGGAGGCAAAGATTGGCGGCATCCAATGAGACAACAGGACAAGCGCGCGCATACCTATCGTGGCCGTGTGGATTTGGAACGTGTCCGATCGTAGTGCTCCGTATATGCGCGGCATGATGCGCACTGCTGCATTTTTCAATACCGATTCACTGAATTGTCGCCCACAACAGTTCTGGCGAATGTTCCACTGACAACATTTATCTTCACATCCATCGGACAGCGACACCAGTGCGTTTTGCGAACGCGCACTATGCTTTTCACCGGGACACAACGTGGCACGCGCAGCATGGACTAAAAACACAGATGCACGAGCTGAAAAGACGTTCACTGTTTTACCGCCGAAGCAAGAAAGAGTCCGGTGTAATTTCGATTGTAGCTCCATAATGGAATCAAAGTTTTGAATTATGATAACAAGTATGAAATTAACGTAGCGTGTAACCTAATTTGAGGTGAACTTGTTTTGTCATTTTAGTGCCCCTCTAATTATACTAATAACAAAAATTTGCAAATTGAGAATATGAATTATTCCAACCACGTAACATAATGTTGATGTACACCTAACGAATCAATAATATTTCCCGCAAAAAGTATTATGTCAATGACCTTCATATCCCAATTAAACCTGCATGGACTTTTTTTTTTTTATAAAAAAATTACAGATTCTGCACAAAAGCTACATGAACTTAGCTATACAGCCATTCACTGGCCGCCGACCGCAGGCTGGGCAGCTTATATGCTGTGTGCTCAACACACTGCGACTGTCACTACAACAAAAAGTAAAATTTGCTCTTGTAGCCAATAGAAATTATTTTCATGCATGTTTTGCTTCATTCGAACTTCTCTTGTCGTTTGCGAGTTACGTGCGACTGTAGATTGCTTTTCAGCCGACCCTTCTAGTAACGCAGGAAGGTACAATGCTTTAGTTACCTTCGTGCATCTCTGTTCAATCGCTTTAAGGTCTTCCCGCGTGCGGTTTTGCACACGCCTGTGCAGGCCAATGAGGTTTTCAAGGTGCCGTAGCTGCATTCCATGCAGAGCCTTGACAGCTGCTGCGTCAAAGCGGCCGTCGTATGCTCCTAAGACGTCCCTCTGAAGTGATGCCCAGGGATCGGTTCCACCATTGCCATTGGTGCTAGTTTTATTAGGGTATAACAACTGCTTCACTTGTTCTGCCTGGAAAAACGAAAAATCAGATTATTTAATTGCTGTTTTTGAACTGTAAGCAACAAACAATATGAGGAGATGAAGAAAGTGGCAATACACACACACACACACACACAAAAAAAAAATAAAAAAATCCCACTGGAGCATCCCTACATAGCCGTATCTACAGGTTGATGCACTGAAGCCACAAATATTTTGCATGAAAAGTACAATGTTTGATTTTTGCAGACGCAAGCTCGGTAGCCTAGTGGCTGAAACGTAAGGTTCCACTTCAATATTTGTAGAGCTGATCTTGCTGTAACAAGGACAAAACGTCATCATTACAAAGAAACCTATTTCAATGGACTGGCCCAGTGAAAAAAAAAACACACATTATATTCCATTCCAAGTTCCCCGCCCCCACTTCCTATGAAAGTCACATCACTTTTGGATGCTTCACTGAATTACAAAAATTACCAAACAGTCAAAAACGAAAGGGTATACAAGAACCAGTGATGTAAGCAAGCACTGAAATTTCTCGTACCTTCAGAACTGCAATGACGATTTCTCTCGCTTGAAGTTCTCCTTCCAGTACACTCAACAGTTTAACCAGGTCAGCTTTACTCAATTCCATCTTAGGATGTCGCTGTTAATGAAACACAGAAAAGACGAGTACAGTATTTACCACTCCACAAGTGACAAGGAACATGGCTGGACTTGCGTGACAATCGAACATGGAGATATTCGATTCCTTAAGAGAAGTAAAGTACTTTATAGCACCAATCCCATCGTTATCAAGGCGCGATCTCCGCATCGCGAGTGGGATCATTGCAAGCTGCAAGGGAACGATGACTGTCGAATTCCAGGTGCGAGCGCAACACATCACATCAATCACAACCTACGCTTAGAAGCATGCACGTTCACGCAGTCATGCCTTTCCAAACGCGAAGAACGTGGTCAGAGTATAACCAATCATTTCAGCTGATCGACATTCCAGACAAAAGGGAATCTCCCACTTTCACATCAACCGCCGTTACATATAAAACCCGGTACTTGTTCCGTTAACTGACACAGCGCTGATCTACAACGTATCACGGTGAAGGTCGTGCGTTTTGATTAGAACATGCTTGGGAAGTCTTACTTTCAGTGTGCTACTCGTCAACTTCTCGAAGCCTTCATAGGAGCAGGCGCCCACAGATCCTGGCTGCGATTTCAGGACGCCTCGCCCCGCCATATCGTTGCGAATTTGCGGTTACTTCTCAGTCCAGTTCGAAAACGACGCGCGTGGAAAATTCTCAACCCAGCGCGATTGCCGGCTGAGTCGAGCTTTTCGAACAAATTGTAGATAAGCGGCAAACCTCATAAAGACAGCTACCCCCTCACAATTCAACCGACGATGCACGCCATCTTGTATTCATACCGTCGAGAGCGAGGGGCATGAGAGAGTGGAGGCGGTGGTGGAAGCAGTGGAGGGTGGAGGAGGTGTGGTAAATTTAGAATTTAGTTTCAGGGAGTACACGCTTTCACCGGACCTCCGCGGTGCTGTGCAGCCATGCCTGCAAGACCAAACGAAAGACGTCGTGTAGTAAAAAAAAAAAAAGAAAAGTATAACGCAGCATTTTATTTACTTTTATTTTCGTTTTCGGACTGCGGGTGGCGTGGTGTATATCAGAGCAAGGCGAGTAGGGAACTCTTTCCCAACGCAGCAAAAAAAAAAAAAAAAAAAAACCTCAATTTGCAAAGTTTTGTCAACGTTCTTTTTCTTTCTTAATGTTTTTTTTTTTTTTGCCTCGGTTCAACTAGAGTCACTAAATAAGCTACGCTATTTAGCGTAGCTTATTTAGTGACTCTAGGTTCAACACCCTCCTGACCGGCGAAGACGCACATCAGAATCCAGCCCGCGAAGTTGGCCCAGCACTCTTCCCTCCACCTCGAGCAACATGCCGCCGAATAGGCAGGCAGATAGCTCGGCAATGAAACGGCACAGCAAACATCGAATGAAATTCCCAAATTTGTAATAACTGAAATATGATATGAAATGAACGATAGGTAAAAAAAAAAAGAAAGAAAGAAAAAAGAGAAAGAAATTGCCTATGGAAAATGCGCGGGAAAGGAGGTAGAAATAGAATCCAACTCTTCCAGGTTAAATGCACTTCCCAGATTGAATGAGGAGTGCTAATAATGAGTTAATTTGGGGTGAAATCGTGTGCTACTGATGCAATGGGGGTATTTTAGCTTTTTTATCTTTCTTTCCAGCAAGCACCCACAGGTAAAGGTGCATATATTGGTGAAATATGCATTCCTTTTAAATCATGGTTGCAAACACCGCATATGCTGTAACATCAAATGTGCACAGTTTATTTCTTCCAGAATTTCTTCGTTGAGAATTGTTGTGTCCGTCTCAATCTCCTCTGTGTCTCTGGTTCTTCCTTCTTCAAGTATGCACCAGCTTGTCAGCGTCCTCTCTCTTTTATATAAATTTTTGCAAAATGAACTCCGAAATTTGCCAAGTAAAGGTAACTTTTTTACCCAGCAATGTGAAGAGCGTGCCGAATTTACTCAAATTCATGATAATTAACAGGTATATTGAGGAGCTATCCCATCGGAAAGCATTGCCGAACATCATGCTTGTTGGGGCACCAAGAGCATAGCGCTTGATGACTTTTTGAGCGCAATCGTTGTCAGTCAGACGAAAGGGGGTCGCAAACCCAGCCCACAAAGTGATAGTAAAGAAAGTGACAGTTGCTGAAATTAGGAAAGGGAAGGCATGATCCCAGCAGAAGCCAGATACGATAAGCCATGCCTGTGTCATCTCTTTCTGTTATCACTCTTTGGGCTGGGTTTGCCACCTCCTTTTGTCTGACTGACAACAATTGCGCTCAAAAAGTCATCAAGCGCTATGCTCTTGGTGCCCCGAAAAGCATGATGTTCGGTTATTTGTTCAGATGGGATAGCTCCTCAATATCCCTGTCAATTATGATTAGGAAGCGACTTTTTCGGGTTAAACCCGATTCGGCCTGATTATTCCCCCCCGAACTGACCTCCGACCAATTCGGGTTAAACCCGATTTCTCCCCGAATTCCAGTCACTATGAAATCCTCAAGTGACGTTTCCACTGAAGACGAACAAAGGTCGCCACGTGTAACACATGTAAGAATGGGTCACTTGTCTATGCCTTCGGGAATTACCGCTGGAAGATCACGATCCCGCAAAAAAAAAAAAAGAGAGATTAGGAAAGGACTTAATAGACAAGAGGAGAAACAAAAATACCCGAATGCACAATTATCGCCCGATTTCTCCCCGAATTACAGATTTAAAAATTGCGCCCGATTTTTACCCCCCCAAATCTGAGAAAAGCATTTAACCCAAAAAAGTCACTCCCTAATTATAATGAACTATAATGAATTTGAGTAAATTCGGCATGCTCTTCATATTGGTGGTGTAAAAAAGTAACCTTTACTTGGCAAATTTTGGAGTTCGGTTGGCACAAATTTACATAATAAAACTTACGTTACATGAAATTCACATCAGGAGGTGGCAAAAACCTAGTAAGAAGAAATGCCGTTGACCGCATGATTCTATGTGGCGTAGTTTTTTATTATAATTCAATGACACGTTTTCTGGGACACCCTGTATGTGTACATATTGCTACTAAATAGTGTAAGTGATAGGAACTCCAGATGGGTTGAAACCTAATCAGTCAGCGGAGAATAAGCAGGAGGAATCAGGTTTAACTTGAAAAAAAGTCACACCCTATCAGATTGCTAGATTTTTGGTAGGAGCTCTTTTGCTTTCACGTACCACTCAAAGCACTGAAGGATAAAATATTCATTGCAGCATTTTTTCTGGAGTAATGCACAAATGTTATTCTGAAAGCAACATGACTATGCCATATTCCGAACACACCAAATGCACTCTGCAGAAGTTGGCAAATCAGCACAGCGTAGAAATTTCATAGACATAGACTGCCATGCTGTAGTGAATGTAGGGGTTCAAATTTATTCAAGCATATGTACATCACAAAATCGATTATACAATTTCTGCTAAGCTGCTGGTTCGAAACAAAGACAGAATCTCCAGCACTTCCAGGGATTTTCCAGCCTTCGCTCGCAAAAGAGAGAACGCAAAGCCCTTGGCCACTGAAGGGAACTATCTTTGCAATATGCTGTTGTGGGTCCTGTAAACATGACAAAACACTTCAGAGTCAAGGTACGATTCAGAAGTTTAGGCAAGATAACATGGAAGACACTGTTCCGAACTGTACTTACCAAGTATTGCAGGCATGGCAATGGATAGCACGCAGAACAGCTTTTCACTCATGTTCAACCATTGCAGACGATTTGACTGACCTTTTAGACCTGACGTCGTTCTCATTAGTGCAGTTCGCTGTAAAAGCAAATGTAACATGAAACAGCATGTTTTTAATACAAAATAGCATGGTGTCGAAAACAAAGTGTAGTGAGAAATTGTGCAGTGAGAATAGTTAGAGCCTGAAGTTTTAGGGTTTAACCCGATTCTACCCCGAATTTGCACACCGAATTGAAGGTTGCCTCTTTGGGGTGAAACCCATGTTCACTCGGCAAATTGCATTCACTGAGACATCTGTAGGAATGCACATTAACTTGTTTGGCAGCAAACGCAGTCACATCACCATTTGTACCGCACCAGTTCAATTAGTTTGAGTAACTGAGCCCGATTTCTTCCCGAATTTAGCATACTGGAAGTTTTTCCGCACGAATTTGCATGAATTTAGAGCACATGTTTATTTACCCGATTTTTACTCCCGGAATTTAGAAAAAATATTTCCCAAAAACTTCAGGCTCTAATGATAGTATTTTGTGGATTGCTCCTTGATTGATTAATTAAGCAGAGTTTCGAGTGACTCTTTATGTATGTAGACCCTTGTGTTTATGGCATTTATGTTATGTCCAAAATCGGGGGTGGGTGGGTAAAAATCGGATGTTATCTCGAAGTTGTAAAATAGGGTTAAGTCAGGTATATCCCTAAAACACAAGACTCTATTTATGTCTCATTGCACTGATACTTTAAGTGATATCACTGTGACTGAGATTAGAGACTTTTAGAGAATCGCAAGTGCCCTACGATTTGGGCACTCCGTATCCCATTCACAAGATGTAGAGGAAGTCGGGGCGTGCTTACGATTCACCAAAACTCTCAAGTGACTGCACATTTAAAATATAGGGAATGCTTAGGGTTCTTCGTTTTCGAGTTAAACCCGATTTTTCACAATAGTTCCCCCCCCCCAAACATGTTTTCAATAATTCGGGTAAAACCCGATATCTACCCGAAATCCTTGCAGTCCTTCAACTTGTCGTTGTCGGTACACCATAGAAAAAGTGAATCATAATATCAGCAAAGAGAGCTATTTGTGACAACATATACGTCCTCCTTTTATAATCCCCTCCTGCAGGAGTCAAAGACGAACTTTTGTGGAGCTCGGACAAATGTTTGAATACTGCGGTCATTCACTGACCCAGTTCCGAGCGGAAATATAAAGATTCTTGGTACTCGTCTTTGTGTCACAGCAGTGACTTGTTTTATGTACCTTTCATTTCACCCGAAAATTCCCCGGTGACATATCAAACAGAGATCGTAGCGCCCGGTTTCTCCCCGAATTCTCGTGTGTAAATAGCACCCCGTTTTTCCCTCCCGAATTTGAAAAATCATAAAACGGAAAACGAAGAACCCGAGGAATGGTGAGTTGCTTGCATTGTTCAGAGTCTTTCCACAGCATCAGGTTCACTGATGGAATCTGACTGCAGTCCAGGAACTGCGGCGTCTGCTTCTCTGGCACAGCAAAGGCATCCCAAGTGACTCTCGTAATGTTGTCCCCATTATCGCACAGCACACGGCTTAGGGAGGCTTGCCTCAATGCCTCCAGTTGTTCAGGCTTGAATATGCCGGGGTTTTCATACCAGAACCTATTTTAAAGGCATGAGACTGATTAGAAATGGGTTTGTACAGTACTCATATTAACGGCAGGGCTACAAAAGGTGTCTTGAAAGCAAAAGTCCGGCTTTAAAATCCCCCATGTTAACCCCAACGGGTGTGTACAGTGACACAGCGATGATACAACTTCTGCGACTTCCTTGAGATGTTTGTATTACCCAGGATATCACCTGAAACACCACTACCTGCACTGGACTATGGGCAGAAATAAAATAAAAAAACGTATATAATCTGACATCGCACATTCATTTCATTATAGCTAAAGCCCCTAGCTTTCTATCTGCGGTGGAAAATGAACATTTCCGCTTCATTGCAGAGTGGGATTTACAAATCCGTGGGATTCTGAAGGCAAGAAAAAACAAGATCGCTTAGTGACTAGTCCCACACGCTTTTCCCGCCTCTCATAACTTTTCAGTGTGCAAAGAAAATTAGACTGAACTCTGACAATTTTGCATCAGGCGTTGCAGTTGTGATCGGGTTTAACCTGTGAAAATGTTGCAGATCGATTGAGATCCTAACATAATTACGTAATATGTCAAATATTCCACGAAAAACACATGATTTTGAGGGAACAGCAGATTCCGCGAGACATGGTCAATTCCGCGAAATTTTGCAGGAAGCTAGGGGCTCTAATTATGGCGTATATCAGCACACTTTACAGATTTTGTTTCTCCATTTTTCTTTTACCCAGAACTTTCCCACTGTCTTTCTGTCTTTTTCGTTCAAGGAGGAAGGACAAGATGCTACTGCTGATGGCTTGATGATGGTGCATTCCCAAAAATTTCTGTCATGCTATAGTTTGGCAGAAGGATACTGCTTTGGTAGCAGAGACAAAACTTTATGAATGTGTTCCTGCTTGCCTGAGAATAAAATGTGCTACTTGATTGGCGACCCTTGTGTGGTACTCACTTCTGACGAGATCAGTTCACAAAGTAGTGCTAATAGACGAATTCAGAAAATCCCAGAGTGCTTAGCGACGCTTTGAACTGTGGGGGTATACTAATACGAAAGAAACGGGTGGCCTCCAAACTGTTCAGATTTCTTCCCTACCGGTCCGTTGTCCACGACGTGTCAAGGTCAGCGAAAGCGAAATGTGAAGGATTATTCTTCGTCTCCCCGCTCAGCAAGCGCCCAGGATGCAATGCGTGCGCAAAGAGCACTGGCATTTTCTGAACTCGTCTATTAGAGCAGGGACTGATTATAGAACAGGGCACCTTGCAACAGATCCTGGTCTGGTACTCACTTCTGATGAGATCAGTTCACAAAGTAGTGCTAATTAGAGCAGGGACTGATTATAGATAGGGAGTGACTTTTTCGGGTTAAACCTGATTCCGCCCGGTTATTCCCCCCCGAGCTGACCTCCGACCAATTCGGGTTCAACCCGATTTCTCCCTGAATTCCAGTCACTATAAAATCCTCAAGTGGCGTTTCCACTGAAGACGAACAAAGGTCGCCACGTGTAACACATGTAAGAATGGGTCACTTACGTTCCCAGCAATACACTCATGTGTGTCAATACTGTCTATGCCTTCGGGGATTATCACTGGAAGGTCACGATCCCGCAAAAAAAATTAAAAGAGAGAGAGAAAGAGATTAGTAAAGGACTTAATAGACAAGAGGAGAAACAAAAACACCCGATAACATCCGAAGGCACAGTCATCGCCCGATTTCTCCCCGAATTATAGATTAAAAAATAGCGCCCGATTTTTACCCCCCGAATCTGAGAAAGGCATTTAACCCGAAAAAGTCACTCCCTAATTATAGAACAGGGCACCTTGCAACAGATCCTAGTCTGAAAACACAGGCTCAGCCAAGTGAGATTATTTTCCACTTTGGTACTTATTGTTCAGAAAGCTTTGGACAAGTGGCAGCTTCAACAAATTGCCTTTCAACGTTTCCATACCTGTCACCATCCCGCACCCTTGCAAACTGTCCACTTAGAAGGCATAGTAGCGTTGGCCCAACTTTGGAACCAGGGACTGGCTCTTCACTGATGCTACCCACCCAGGCATCTATGTTGTCTGCAAAAATGTTCATGTAACATAACTTTTGAGTAATGCACTCTAAACACCCAATTCTGACAATTTTGAATACACTGACCCGGAGTCTTATACGCCTGTTCCAGCTTCTCTCTCAGCGTCGCGCTCGTGATTTCCAGCTTGAGGTCCTCGAAAGTCTGTGCCTTTGTCAGATTGCAGAACTCCCGCCACTGATTGTAGGATGGCAGCCCGTGGTCCCTGCCACGCTGGATGTTGAAAGCTGCCAAGTCTTGCGCAACCAGCAGAGCGGGCTACGTTGAAAATAATGGCCATAATAAACGGACATAACAAACAACCAAGGCAAATACACCTTCAATTAGTAGTTGCACTTTCTCTCAAAATAGTAAATCGTACATTGTATTTCTGATATAGAAGAGGTAATGGATGCCTATGGCACCTGTGGATCATGGATGCCTTAAATGAATGAAATGCCAGGGCTGAAATTAGTATGATGTAATCTTTTACAATCTAATCTAATCTAAGCCTAATCTTAATCTAATACAAGCATGTCATTAATACAAAGAAACACTTCATAAATACCAAACTGCAACTTTTGCAACACCTATGAAGTGTACCTCCTGTGTGATGTGTGTGACGGGCATTCACACATATACCTTTGTGTTTTCTGGCTTTATGTATTTTTAAAATGGAGCGAAGTGTGTGTGTGTGTGTGTGTGGGGGGGGGGGGGGGGTTATTTCAAGAGCTGTAAGATAGGGCAAAATCCGACCACGATAAAACTGACGCAATGGAGTTCAAGATAGTTAGAACCGCGGAGGTTCAGTGACGGATATGCGCAATATATTTCATTGTGCACATGTCCATCCTTTGTCCACAAGAGCTGTAGCTTGATCACTTTTAATTAGCTTGTCTGCACACTGCCACTAGTTGCTGACATTTGTACCCTAAGAAAAATGGGAATATGAATTACACAGTACTCTTAAAACAGCTCGGAAAAGACTTTCTGCTATAGCCTAGACAATTACAAACAATAAGTTAGATAATGTTCTCATGGAAAGAAGCCATGTGGAGAGTCGTGTTCCAAGGGGGCGCTGCAGGCAGGTCGCCCTCGCCTTTCTACAGTTGTCCAACTTTTGCTGTGTTGCAAATAATAAAAACATACTAAATGTTTCTAAGATGGTGAGTACCGACAAGAACAGCTCTCACTTAACAGTTCCTGTTGGCTGTGAGAAATTTTTACAGAGCTTCTTTATCAAGAAACTGCAACACACAAGGCAAACAGTAGGCCGAGGACTCTTCACCTCAAACAGATGATCCGTCAGCTCTGAATTCAGCAACTGGTCAGCCTTCCTCAACTTCGCAGGTGCGACGAAGAGTCCCCTCATCAACGGGTCGATTCCACCTTCCCTCAGCAGACGATGTGGAGCGAAAAATGCTCTCCTCAAAGTGATGTGGCCTTCGGGGATAGGCTTGAATTCTTCATCGAGCCTTAACAGTACAGGGTTGATGAGGAAGTGACCAAATCTCAATGCTGCCGTTGCAAACACATTCACAATGGATGGGATAACATTGGTGTCGTAGCCCTTGTACGGTCTCATGATCGCCATGCCACGTGGGCCAAGGATCTTGGGAAGCCAGTGTTCGTACGTGATGTGTTGCATCTCAGCACCCACTATCTTCCTGGCTTCTTGGTAGAGTCTTTCTCCATTCCAGTGTGGGTTGATGATGTGCAAGGTCTCTGCAATGCGGTTGTGCTCACGGAACCACAGAGTGTGCATCGCGAGCAGACCGAGCTGTTCGTTGGCTCGGACGTCACCTGACAGGAAGCAGTTGACGTCCGTCCCCTGTAAAATATGTGAGAGGGACATTGGGAAAGCGATTAGCTTGACGCAGAGGCACAGCACTGCTCGAGAGCTAGCCGAGAGCTCTGAAAGAGGAATGTCCATGTCATAGACATGAGATATATTTTCAGGGTTCACAATAAAGGCTACAACACATACAGGGTGTCCAAGCTTTCATGAAACGAAGACTAAAAAAACAAAAATAAGTAGAAAAAAACAGAGCTCTCTACATGAATGAAACCAACTGAATGTTGATAGCAGTCGTGTATCCTACTTGCCAGTATTTTCTTCATTCTGTCCAATTAATGAATTACATAAGACTAATCAGCCAACTTTTAAGATATTGGCTTATGCACTGTTTTCTTGTGGATGCCGCCGTATTGAAAGCGCAGCGCCGTTCAGCCGGAGGAGCACGTCGAAAACAGCAGGTATTACCAGGTCTAACTCTAAAACGCATAGACCTATTTATATTTACAGTGCATTCTGTACCTCTAAATCTCGCTTGCAGTCATTGGGCTGCCCGTCGTTAAATGGCAGGAGGTATTTTCCAGAAGGCATACTTGGTCCCACCCTCAACAGCCCCAGGTTGTTTGTCAAGTTGCGCAAATGAATCGCCTGCTTTGCCCTACTTCCGTACACATTTGATGCATCGATGAAAGATGTCAGCTGATTCGTCTGTTCTCGTGGAGAGATACGACCGTAAAACACGGACGTCCTTCCCGATCCACAAGCTGTGCTCGACCTCACAAACTCGATGCAGCGGTGGCCGTGGACTCGCGCGTCGTCGTCTGGAACTTCAATGGGGAAGCAGGGCATGGAGTTGTCACAGGACACACTGCAATCCACATTGTCGATGAAGCGTTCGTGGCTGATAGCAGGCATCGAGAAGTCCATGTCATGGTCCAAGAACTGGCCCCACTGCATCAGCATGTGGGAGTGCTCAGAATCACCTTCGACGACCTCTGTCGAGACAATTTTGGATGACACGGATCGTGCAGGTGGAAGCGTGTGGCCATTAACAAGTTTCGTAGTGGTCCAGCCTGGAATGAAATACAACTTCTTTTGTCACTTAGCACACTACCCTGGTAGTAGTTTCAATAAAAATTGTAGGTAATATATTAGGTCATACCATGTACACACACGCACACACGTGCAAAGGAGATTAAGCATGCTACGGCAGACGAGACTGTCTATTACCCCAGTTCAGCAACAGCAGATGACATTGAGGTAAGGAGTGAGCAGACATATGTCATTGATACTACAAACACTCAGATAAGTTTGATTGTGTTGAACATGTTGCTGAATATTATCAAATAACAAATTACATAAAAATATTATCAAATATGACACTGAACTCTTTCAAGTATATAAATAAATAAATAAAATAACAGGGACAAAGAGCAGTGGCTCCTGCATAAGACACACCTGAACAAGGGTAATAAAGAACATCTATATATCTCCACGCACCAATGGGTGTGTTGAATCCATTTTCGTACTGAGCTGGAAGAAGCCTCTCAAATGGTGTTAAAGATGCACCATACATGGGGTGCTGAAGGTTGTTGCAGGTGCCATCGTACGTTCTGTACCTGTCATGAAAGCAAGTGTCTGAACAGTCTGGCACTTGACGATGCTGGAGGCAGCCAGACTTCTCGCCCAGCAGGTCTAAATAGCTCGGGGAAAGCAAGCTGCTATAGGAGAATCCTACGAAAAATAAAATCTCAATGTAACGATTCGTCTCTATTATAACAGGTTCATGGTACAACACAAACCAGAAAGATTAAAATGGGCTCCAGATGAGACTTCTTGCTCTATAATGCTCAGCACTCGTTCAAAAATCTCCGCCGCCCTGGCCCTACGCTGGGCTTCGGAATCGGGATAACGGAAGATCCTCAGAAGCCTGTGATGATTCTTAGCTGCTGCTTCCTTGTCCAGAATATGCTGAAGCGTGTTGCTGATAGCCTTGTCAACAGACTCTTGCGCTTCTTGAAATGCGGAGAGGAAGTACTTGTCCCCAGGATGGGAACTCTCCGTTGGTTCTGCACGGGCAAGAAATAAACTCTTAACCGCAGCACTCTCGTTAGGAAAGCATAGGGCTCGTACCTTTGACATTGAGAATCGATTTTGAGGAAGCTTGTCCCATATCATTTTGAGCGACACATTCGTATTCGCCACGGTCGTCACGGTGTACACGTCTGATCTGTAGCGTTCCATCTCGTCTCATCTTCAACCGCGGATCATCCTGCGATACGGGATTCCCGTGCCTTTTCCACGACACTGTTGGGGTGGGCATGCCGTCCGCAATGCAAGAGAGCTCAACTGCCGAGCCTTCTTCCACTTCGGTTGCTTGCGATATACCCAGCACAGTCGGTGCGGCTAGAAGATAACCATAGCAATTCAAATCCACCACTTCATTGCAAAATGGAATGATGGCAATGCTTTATATTCACCTTTACTAGTGACCAAAAGGTCTGCGTGGGCCTCAGCGTAGGTCACACTATTCTCGATATGGCAAGTGTAGACACCTTGGTCCTGCTTGCGCACGGTGTACAGCCTCAGAACTTTGCCGCTAGTGATTACCTTGAAGCGAACGTCAGTACCTTCAATGGGCTTCCCTGTATTAAAGAAAATTAATTGACTAATAGTATCCCCTTTTTCTTTTTTCCCACCCAAAAAACTGCTCTTTCATATAATGTCGCCCGTTTTGACCCAATTTTACAGTTCCCGTAATAAAACCAGATTTTTGGCTGCCAGTTGTAAAAAACATGAAAGCCGAAAACACAAATTTTTACTAAAACCACCATTTATACTCAATAGACCTCTCCCTGTTTGTAAACAAATGACGTCATGGTGTTCGACAGCGCCACCAGTTTGGAAGAGTTGCACTATGCTCGAAGTTAGGGGGCGAACAAGGTTGCGCCAGAAACCCACGGTCTCGAGTGGATTACGATGGTCCCTGAAAGGGACGCGACCTTCGGTCCTACTTTTCTTTCAATAGGAGGCAGCGAACAAGCGAACATTCGTGGAACCAATCTCTCCCCTTCCGGTTTGTTCCGGTTTCAGTCTGTCTACCAACGTCATGATGACGTTTCTCGGGTAGAGGTTTATTATAGAGATGGGATAAATCCAGAATTTTCCAAATCTGAATCCAAGGAAGGCTCTGCGAATCTACGAATCTTTCGAATCCTTTCTAAAAAAAAAAAAAAAAGTAGTTTATTTAACACGTTGTTTATCGGCTACAGGAAATATATAAATTCTCGAGTCTGAATTCTCGCCAAACAACTAAGAAACAATCAAAAGCAATACCATGTTACTTTTAAATTTGTAATGTGAGAGTTCCTGCCTGAACTCTTTCAGTCCAGAGCAATGTAAACAAACAAACAAGCAAACACAGCTGAAAGTTTCAAATTATTGAAAGGGCAGAGGTGGACTGTGGACTCCAGAGGCGCCAATTTAAAAAATAAGTAAAAAAGAAACAAACAAACATGGTTTGTGGATTCGAAAGATTCGATATTTCCGAATCTCGAATCCTTGCCTAGCATTCGAGGATTCAGTTGGCTTATCCCTACTCAATAATTATTGTATTCAGCTTAATTATACCGTAATTTCATGTGTATTAGCCGCGGCTTGTGCGTAATTTTTTTTTCTCATTGGTGCTCCACGGCTTATCCACCGGTGTGGCTTATCTGATAACTATCTTTCCCCGCTATTTTCCCCATACGCCAGTTTTAACGAAAGGGCCGACAGTGTCTCTGGACCAGCGACCTTCCTGGTGCCTTCCCCCAGGCAGCTTTAACGAAAGTGGTGACAGTGATTCGTGTCTTCTGGAAGGCCACTGACCCGTCGATCCATGAAAAACATGCAACAGATAAGGGAACAAGCCGATCTTGGCAGAACACTAAAACTGACCTCCTTTGTTGTACACCATGCCAACCCCGGAGTATGAACCACAGGGTTTATGGCCTTCTCTATGGTCTCCTTCATCGCACAAATCAGCTGCGTCGTATTGCCCGCAGCTTATCTGCCCAAAAATTTTCAAAACGTTCCTAACAATGGGTCCTGCGGCTTATCTGCGGTGCTGCTTATACGCGTGAAATTATGGTACTCATTGGAATCTCACTTGCTCTGAAAGAAGTCTGAAAACAAGATAATATAGAGGAATCCACAACTTGCCATCTTTGTACCACGTTATCGTCGGAACAGGATGGCCTCCAACGTGGCAAATAAATTCTACGTTGTCATCTTCAGCAACTTCTTGCTCTCGTGGTGGTTCAATGAAAGTTGGTGGAACTGCAAAATGATCACCATTAAAGAGGCACTCCAATGACTGGAGAACGGTGCCTGGCGATAATTCTGATACCTTCAATCTGAACCACGGACGTTGCAGTGTCCTCTCCCATTGACGAACTTGCTATGCACTTGTATGAGCCGGCATCACTCAAGTCTGTAGCTGAGATTATGAGCATTCCAGCTGTGCGTGAAATGTGATGGCGAGCGTTCTGAAGCATTGGTAAGCCGTCTCTGCTCCAAGTCACTTCTGGAGTGGGGTACCCATCCGCCTCGCAGTGCAACGTAATGCTTCTTCCAGCCATCACGGATATATCAGACGGGGGACGAATTATCCGAGGCTTTCTGGCTGCAAAAGGTCATATCCCACATGCAAACCATGAGGCTGCACACAAAACAAGTCACCTTTAGTGCTCTCGTCTCCTTCGTGCGCAATATATCGCAGCTCAGCTGTCTTTGAAGACACTTCCCCAGCAGCATTGCGGGCTTGACAGTTGTAAGTGCCCTTGTCATCATCATTCACAGAGTTGATGTTGAGTGCACCGTCGTCCAGAATGGTAATTCGGCCGTCGACACCACTGGTCACTTCGTTGCTGAAATATACTGACATGTAAACACAAGTAACCGAGCAGACGAAGCAAAGGATATGAAGCGGTCTACCTTTCCGTTTCTGCGTGGTCAAGAACTAAGAGAACGCATTACTGCCAGGTTCTACAGGACAACGGTTAAAACAATGGACGCTTTCCCTCTACTTCTCAAGAAGCATGACAATACGGAGATGCCTCCGATTGGTCTCCTCATATGATCCCCTACGATGATTTGACGGATTGTTTGAGGAGACTAATGAGAGTTCACTCCGCATTGTTGGCCTTCTTAAGAAAGAGAGGGTTTTTCTTTCTTTTTTTTTGCTCATACATGATGAACGATTCGATGGATGAATCCTGTTCCGTCTGTATTGCTGCCAAAGTAACAGCATCTTTTATTTTGTGAGAAGAAATTTTTGCACTTTAGTGCCTTTTTTTTTTAGAAAGTACCACATAGTGTGATTCATAAGTTCCCCTAAGCTTACAGGAGGATTTCCCTTCCTGGAACCGAGGGGTATAACAGCACATGCACGACGATGCATTTGTGATGCTTGAAAATGTGATTATGCATAATGTAATTAGACTATTACACGTTACCAAATAAAGGATCGAGGTATGCTGCCTGTTATCAAATTACCAAAAGGAACATGTTCCTGTTACCCGACCGTAACGAGTTACTCTTACGTTACCGTGGTATTACAGAGCTAGGATTAACATGTCAAAATCAAAACTGACATGCATTTTATTTGGTCCGACAACTTACATGGAGTTTGCTTTCAACTACAGCTGATACTTGAAATGAGCATTGGTTATCTGCTTGTTGTTTGTCTCCATGTGAGGACCTCTGTGGCAAGAGTGAACAATTGCTCCTCTGACGTGCAGTGTCATCTCAAGACCCGATCTTAGTCAAGTTACTCACTCTCGTTTACCCATGCACAGTAGCTGTGAGCATAGCTGGGCGAACTCACTCATGAGGGCCCTCATGAGTGTCCCTCACCCTCACCTCACGCATTTGAGGTGAGGGTGAGTGAGGGCAAGCCCACGAAAACCGGCAGAGTGCACTTTAAAGGGCTGGTGTTCCCGTTTTTAGCAATTTCGTCTACGTCGCGCTGGCAACACAGCAAAGCGTCCTGAGCTGACGGATTAGTTGGTGATATGGTTCCATCGACCCACCTACACGCAGTGTGCACTTTAAAGGGCTGGTGTGCCCGTTTTTAGCAGTTTCGTATATGTCGCGCTGAGAACAGAGCAAAGCATCCTGAGCTGATTGATTACTTGGTGATATGGTTCCATCGACCCACCTACACGCAGTGTGCACTTTAAAGGGCTGGTGTGCCCGTTTTTAGCAGTTTTGTATATGTCACGCTGGGAAAGAGCAAAGCGTCTTGGCTGACTGATTACTTGGTGACATGGTTCCAGCGATCCAATTACCTGCAGGGTGCACTTTAAAGGGCTGATGTGCACGTTTTTAGCAATTTCGTCTACGTCGCGCAGGGAACACAGCCAAGTGTACTGGGCTTTGTTGTGTTCCCAGCGTGACATAGACGAAATTGCTAAAAACCGGCGCCCCTGCCCTTTAAAGCGCACGCTCTCGGTAGTTGGGTCGCTGGAACCATATCACGAAGTAATCAGTCAGCTCAGGAGGCTTTGCTGTGTTCCCAGCGCGACGTAGACGAAATTGCTCAAAACGGACACACCAGCCCTTTAAAATGCACCCTACCTGTATATGGGTCGATGGAACCATATCGCCAACTAATCAGTCAGCTCAGGACGATTTGCTGTGTTCCCAGCGCAACATAGACGAAATTGGTAAAAACGTGCACACCAGCCCTTTAAAGTGCACCCTGCCTGTAGTTGGGTCGCTGGAACCATATCGCCAAGTAATCAGTCAGCTCAGGACGCTTCGCTGTGTTCCCAGCGCGATGTAGACGAAATTGCTAAAAACGAGCACACCAGCCCTTTAAAGTGCACCCTGACGGTAGTTCGGTCACTGGAACCATATCACCAAGTAATCAGTCAGCTCATGACGCTTTGGTGTGTTCCCAGCGCAACATAGACGAAATTGGTAAAAATGGGCACACCAGCCCTTCAAAGTGCACCCTGCCTGTAGTTGGATCGCTGGAACCATATCACCAAGTAATCAGTCAGCTCAGGACGCTTCGCTGTGTTCCCAGCGCGACGTAGACGAAATTGCTAAAAACGGGCACACCAGCCCTTTAAAGTGCACCCTGCCTGTGGTTCGGTCACTGGAACCATATCACCAAGTAATCAGTCAGCTCATGACGCTTTCCTGTGTTCCCAGCGCAACATAGACGAAATTGGTAAAAACGGGCACACCAGCCCTTCAAAGTGCACCCTGCCTGTAGTTGGATCGCTGGAACCATATCACCAAGTAAACAGTCAGCTCAGGACGCTTCGCTGTGTTCCCAGCGCGACGTAGACGAAATTGCTAAAAACGGGCACACCAGCCCTTTAAAGTGCACCCTGCCGATAGTTCGGTCACTGGAACCATATCGCCAAGTAATCAGTCAGCTCAGGACGGTTTGCTGTGCTCCCAGCGCAACATAGACGAAATTGGTAAAAACGTGTACACCAGCCCTTTAAAGTGCACCCTCCCGGTAGTTGGGTTGCTGGAACCATATCGCCAAGTAATCAGTCAGCTCAGGACGTTTTGCTGTGTTCCCAGCGCGACATAGACTAAATTTGTAAAAACGTGCACACCAGCCCTTTAAAGTGCACCCTGCCTGTAGTTGGGTCGCTGGAACCATTGCAAAGTAATCAGTCAGCTCAGGACGCTTTGCTGTGTTCCCAGCGCGACGTAGACGAAATTGCTAAATACGTGCACACCAGCCCTTTAAAGTGTACACAGCCAGTGGTTGTGTCGCTGGAACCACATCATGCGTCATTTGACCTCATTTCTGAATGCCCTCATACTGACCTCACATACCTCAGGCCTCACCAGTGACTTCACTCACAGAGACCTGGCGTCCCTCAGACCTCATGAGTGCACTCACAGGAGGTCTCATGAGGGGCACAACCTCATGAGTGCACTCACAGGGGAGATTATGAGGGTAAGACCCTCAGGGCTTGCGTTTGTGAGTGCCGTGAGGGTGAGGGCGAGTGAGGGCCTGTGTTCGTGAGGGCGAGTGAGGGTGAGGGCGATTGAGGGCATGTGTCTGTGAGGGCGGTGAGGGTGAGGGCGAGTGAGGGCCTGTGCTCGTGAGGGCGGTGAGGGTAAGGGCGAGTGAGGGCATGTGCAGGTGAGGGTGAGGGCGAGTGAGGTTTCACCAAAATGCCCACCTATGGCTGTGAGATAACACAGAGCATCCCATGGTCTTTTTCCAAGAATGCTCTACAAGGTCAATGACACCGGATAGCATCGCAGTACTCGTCATGCAGTTCACTTAGGACTCGAGAAAAAAATTACTGTCGACCACAGGCTCCCAGGAGCTGAACATACAGGTCAGGTTAGCACACGTTAGAAGCCTAAGGAATTTATACATACATATACCAATTGGCAATGTCGTCCATGTTGAAGTCAAGTGTAAACGAAGAAAAAGAACGAGTAACGTGGGTAACAGGTTACAGTTTTTTTTTGTAACTGAATACGTTATTAGAATGGTAATGGTACCGTGATACACGTAAGGTTTGTCAGTTTGTCTGCGCAGTGCGGCGACATGTTGCACATGCCACAGGGTACGACTGCAGATAATTTGGACCACCTGGGGTTCTTCTGACGTGCGCTGGAAATCTCCGACACGCGGCGCTGGAAGCAACGTTTACCTCCCCCACATTGCTATTAGAGTAGTTATAATTTTTGGCAAAGTAAGTAATTTACTCCGCTACCAAGAAAAGTAATCAGTTATTGGGTAGCGAGTTACGAACAAATCTGAATGTGACACAGATCATTATATCACAGAGCAGCTCCAAGCAGAGCAGCATAATTAAAGCCACTAGCTATTTGCGGTGGAAAATTAAATTTTCTGTGAAGTGGGATTTACAGATCTGCGGCATTCCGCAGGCAGCAGAAAACAATAAAAAAATAAAGTGTCAGCATTCCCCATGATCACGCAAATGCACAGAGTATAAGTGAATACTCAATTTACCATAAGAGATACATACACAGGGTGTGTGCAGATAAACCCAAGTGAGATTTGCACATGCAACTCGTTATCAATGGCACTGACAAACTTCTGGTGGTGTACGATGGCACATTTATGAGTGGGAAAGCTGTAGAAAAATCGTTAACCTACAATAACAAACTAACCAAGGCTAACCTAATTTGATGTAAACCGACATTCCAGGAAGTGTGAGGTGAAGCCAACTTGCAGAATGGTGACACCAAGCAAGGAATGCCCATAGTTCTGTTATACTGTATACCAAATATTCCGCAAAAAACAGACGATTCTGCAGGGAATAGTATGCTCCTTGAGACATGGCCAATTCCGTATAATTTTGGGGGTTTGTGGAAATCTAGGGGTTCTAAGTATAATACTCATTGTAGAATGATGCTTAAGAAGAGAATGGCTAAGAAGCGAGCAAGCTTGTGATTAGAACTCGTTGCGACTTTGTGATTATTCCGACTTTTAAATTTTGTTGCATAGCAACATTTACGCCTTCATTTTCCACAATCGCTGAAAAGCTGGGACCCTCACGACAGTCACGACAGAGCAGAAACACGACATACCCATTACGAAACCAAACTATATCTGGCTTTGGTTCGCCTACAGCTTTGCAACTGAAGCGGGCAGGTGCTCCGAGGGAAACATCGACGTCTGCAGGCTCTTCGGAGAGCTGCGGCTTTCCTGTCACACAGAAAATGCAATCCGAAACAACACTCTCATAAACTGTGATTTTGCGATTATGTTGCCAGCATATTTTAAATGAAAAAAGCTGTACCTACTGCAGATGAAGTCTCTGCTCGTGAGTGACGTCAGGGGTCGACCACGAAGGGACTGTGGCTGGTGGCAGAACCCCGTGGCTTGAGTCAACGTCTGTTTCTCTTTCAGCATGCGGCTGAACCACAGGAGGTGACAGTCACACACCAACTGGTTTGCACCCAGACGTCTGGAGAGCAAGAAACACGCATGTTTTTGCCGCATGTTTGGCTTCCTCGAGTGTGACTTACAGCCTCCTGAGCTGCCTCAGATTCTGCAATGCTCCACGATATATTCTTTTTATTTTATTGCTGTTGAGGAATCTGAAATGTGGAGTAGGGTAAGACATAGTGCACAGTAACTTGTTGTACCAACTGTGCTCACAAGCGTTCCAGTGAAAGGAGTCCAGAAAATGTACCCTCCTCAATTTCCTCGAGTCGATTTTGATGGAGGTAGCTGTGGGACAAATTAAAGCCTCGTAACTGCACCCTACTACTACGTATTACTACAAGAGACTAGAATTGAAAACTCACAGCTGTTCGAGGTGTTGCAGATCCTGAAACACATCCTTTGTGAGGTGCCGGATTTCATTTTTGAAAAGATACCTAGTCAACAAGAAGAAATAGCAGCACAATGTGTGCTTACATAAGTTCACACCTGGCAAAGCTTAGTCACGGTTCCCCCCGAATTTTGAAACAAAAATCCAAGGGTTGTTCAAAAACCTTTCAAGGCTCAGCCATCATTTTGCCTGGGACATGCAACATTGTTTATGACCAGGGGGCTTCAATATTTCAAAAAAATATTTATAAGGTACTGGTATTACATGCGAGAATGCATGGGGACTGCACTTATATGTATCTGTTCACAAACATGATGGACGACTTCTGAATGTTAAAGATCATTAGGATAGAACAGAACATTTCTCGCACTTCTGGTTTCCCCTACCGACTCCTATTGCAATGAGTGCTAACTCCTGTGGCTTCTAAACTATAGTTCTGACCCTGGAAAAGTGGAATTTACACTAGCAGCTCCATGACAACAACAACAAAAAAAAAAAAAAAAGAGAGAGAGAGAGAGACAAAAATCAAGGGTTTTCAAGGACCATGAAAAATTCTAGGGTTTTCCCAGACCTTGAAAAGAGCATTTTCAAATTCCAGGGTATTCGAGGGTCTCAATGACCCATGGGAACCATGCCATTGTAAAATACTTTGCTACCTACAGGTATTGCAGACTTTCCAGTCCACTGAAGGCGTCCTTTTCAATCTTGCTGATGCGGTTGTTGTTTAGCAAGCTGGAAAAATAAGTTTGTGGCATGCTCACGCATACAGACATTTCGCACACACACATAACAATGTTTGCAAGGACTGGGCTAAAGGTACCAGGAACGACATCACTTACAGAGTGTGAAGGTGTTTCAGCCCATGAAAGGCGTGTGCAGGAAGATCCCGTATGTTGTTGAATCGCAAGTCCCTGAAAATAACATGAATGCATTATTATTACAACTTAATGTCGCTTATTTTATCTGATACAAGAACAAATGAGAGAAACCCAACAGAGGCAATGAAGACACAATCCTACGGCATTAAAAATCGCAGTTCTCTTCTCGTTCTCTTTTTGATGTAAACGATGCCCTCGCCAAATAAACTCATCAAGGAAGAGCAGCAGATTATGTAACAGGGGAAGCAAAATGTATTATCGTATCTGGTAACCTTGTGACTGGCAACAGCGAGAAAATATGGTCCTTACGTAACATGATGCACAAAAAAAGAAACCGATGCTTTATGCGCACGGCTTGTCCTTGACATTGCTGGATCTGTCTTTAAAAGTGAGCTTCCGACAACTTATTAAGGAAGCAGCGAGTGCGGAAGAAAAAATCCTTGGTTGAGGATATTAAGTTTCTGAGAGTGACCATGCATTGGCCTCTTCTTAACGCATGTGATAAGCAGACGACAGACGTAACACAGATTAGTATACGTGTCAGAAATAGTGCACTGTGCTACATTAAAGAGTTCAAAGGGGGGATAATTCAGGGTGTCCCAGTAATCCAATACCACGCAGACGAATAAAAAATGAGTAGCAGGAAATATCCAAGCTTCTAGTCCCATCCGCTGGATACGTCGTTTTTAATGACAGTGGGTATACTGGAACATAGATAATAAAACTGAGGCAATAAAATTATTTCTTACAGTCTTTTCCAAATTCATCACTTCATTGTTACTCTTAGTCACACTATAGTATCAACCTGGCATCAACGTGACGTGAATAGAGTCGTGGCAGCAGTGCTTAATACAGATAATAATGCAATTAACTATCAGTACATGCATAGAAACGACTCAGCCAAACACGTTTTCGTGTTTTCCTACCGAGTCCTACAGCTTTGAAATAAGCACACTAACTGTCCATACCTACTTATGGACATCTTAAAGGGAGAAGGAAGCGACAGTTATAGGATGACCATATCTTTGAAGGTAGACAATGGGACACAAGAGTGTTGAGGGAGCTGAGAGGGAGAAAGGATTGAGAGAACGCTAAAAAAGAAAGAAAGAAACTACTGTTTGTTGTACAGCGGAAAGGGGGTAACATTGGGGGGCTTCCAAGTCCTCGTACTAACCACTTTTATAGGCCACGTCAATTGGAGCGCTAACCATGCAGATCTTTAGGATACCCCCAGAAACACTCTTATTGTGTATCATGTAGGCAGACTTCCGAGGGGCTCTGGCTTCCCCAGGAGAAGTTTCCGGCAGGGAGTAGCTGAGGCTTCCAAACACCTGCAGTTCCGACACCATTCAACCCACATATGCCCTCTTGTTTACGTGAAGTGTGACGGAAGCACCGGTAATTTTTATGTCCCAAACACAAAGCTACTCACAAGACTGTTGTGTCCGGAGCAACCTGTGGAACACTCTCCAGTTTCAAGAACATGCACCGTACCGCCGTCCCAGCACAGATGCACCGACTTGGACACGATGCTGGGCTCTCGGATACAGAATTGGCCACTGCAGCCGCTGCAACCAGCCACAGCACCCAGATGGTCGGGCAGCCCATCGTCATCTGAAACCCAAGCTCTTCTGGCTAAGTCTGAAAGCAACAAAAACATACAAAATGGTAGGAAGCAGGAAAAAAATGCGGTCCCCTATCCTGCCGTTGCGCCAATCGCGTTTGGCCTGCTTATCGCGTTCTGTGTGGGATCTCCCTTTGAGATGGAAGAGGAGAAGGGGGGCTAAACTTGCGAAAGGCGGCTCGCGGCTCCGTCTTATGTTACTATCGCTCTCTCATGTACGGAGGGTAAAAAATGTAAGAGCAGAAATGAGTGTTCTTCAAACGCTGCTACGTGTAGTTATGCATGAATATTCAGCCTAGACGTTGTCGATCGCATATATTATACACCTAAAGCATATCTCACATGTGTGCTTTCCTCTCGTGAACATTGTATGTGTTTTGTGGTGCTGTAACTTCGTGAAGTTCGGTGGTGCTGCTTCATGCACAGAAGGCATACAACAAAGACGACTTCAAGCTGTCGCTAACAACAGTCAGCTGCTATTTAGTTCACAGGAAATAGATTGATGGGAAATGTCAATGTTGCTGCCGTCCAAGCCACTGCGTGCACGGTTCTGTCGATTATTTTTGTGCACACTCGCTTGTTAATGACCCGAGATCCCCCACATATGGCGGAACTTTTTAAACTGGAGATGCACGTGTCGGTCCGTATCCCGTAGTTCATTGAGATCTGGGATGCGTTGCGTTGCGATGTCTGTAGCAAATACACGCGAAAGTGCCCCTATCCTGCCCACAAGAGCGCACTACAAACGCAGCATCCCGAATTGACCTTCAACTTCAACTCAGAAATTATAGAGCAATATAGAAACCGAAACTAAATACGTTTTTGTGAGGGCGCCACCGGCTTCACTTTTACATTTGCAAATGGCGGCTGTCATTCAAGCCTCATGGCGGTTTTTCGCATGATTTTGAAAACGCACGTCACTCCATTTTAAATTGCAAATCTGGATGAACATACTGCGATGATAGCCGCTGGCGAACCGCTCGAATTTGTTCCATTCGGGTCGGAATACATCACCCATCACCCGGGAAGTTTGAAGAAACCCGAAAGACGTAACACGAAGGCCCACTCACCCGAACCTCCCAGTACCGACTTGTCTGAAGCACTGAGCAGTGTATCACTTCAGGGAAGCAAGGCTGCTCACAGTGAACTCTGGAAGCTCCGGGAATGTAGTGAAGGTGATGGCGAAGAAGAACTGTATGTTTCTGGTGACTGTGTCGTCTGGAGTCGATCTGACGGCAGTGGTGCGCGAACGGCTATACGAACATTCTGCCTCGAATGTAAGGTACAGGATGCAGTGTGGTGCACATACCTCTTGGACGATTACAAGACGAGACTCCTCGTTGAGCAAAAATCAACATTGCCTGCGAGAACGGTGCCGTGTATTTGTATACTTGACACTTCGCGAATCGTCCATTCATTCTCGCGCACAGGCGAAGATTACACAACAGCGATGCCATTTCTCGTTTCGAAAATGTGGGAAATTGAACACGGCCTTCTGTTCGAACGGAGCGTCCCTGTCAACTCGTGCCAGCTTAGATCGCCCGAAATCTCCGTACTGTTCAGCTTACTTCACCCGTTAGACGATGTTGCACCTGTCATCACCCGGGTCAACGTGCACGGCGACATCCCCAAGTTTAGCTATCTCTACGACACTGAAAGGTCGGAAGTCGTTTCGACTTGTGTTTGTCCCTCCATGCTTGTGATGTACCATCGCGAGATAGGGACACACAGCGTGTGGCAAGTACGCCGAACGACGCAGGAGGAAGATAAGGTGGCCACCAATATGCAGGGCACAGAGCGTCATACGGGGCTCTCGACAATGTTTCATAGCATGATGAGCTCCCCGGCCCACTCTCCACTTCCTCACAGTACTCCAGTGATGTCGCAAAGGAATCATGCTGGCAACTTTGTGTCGTCTAGCCCGATCGCACGTGCGCAGAGCCCTTCTTTCACTCACATGGCAACACTGAGCCGGTCGCAGTCCCCCTTGCAAAACAGCACGGCCCATCAACACTGCAACTACAACAGCCCAATGGGCTCCCATTGGACACCGCTGTCAGTGTGGGAAAGTACAACGCAAAAGAGTTATGCGTGCGGCTGTACGGAGCCCCTTGTGCCAGATATCTGCCTCGAAAGACTGTGGGTCGAGCCGAAAGAGAGAGCGTCGCACGAAAAAGCCAGCAAGACATTCTTTACACAAGATTTTCTGGGTCGCAGGTTCCTTTGCTACCTCCTTCCACACAAGGGCGTGCTGAACTTGGTTAGTTATGAAGAAGTTGCATCATCACCGGGAAAAACTGCAACTTTTGGCCAATTATGCTCGATCGCAGCAGTAGACGCGGTGTGCCTGAAACCCCTGCACATGATACTTATACTGGACTCAAACTTGGGACTTACGCTATATACAGGCAGCGCTAAAGTCTGCAAAGTTCATGTTCCGACGTCACTGACCAATGTGGGTCTGCGCTCGTACCTCCACTCAAGCGTGCATGTGGGTGTGAGCAGCTGTACTCCCAAGAAGGACAGCGCTCTAGCCTTTGTCAGTGCTACACAGTTTGGAGGCTTTGAGAGCATCGGCGTATCACCCGTTCCCAAAGCGTCATTCTTGAGTCGTGACCTCACTTTCGAAGACGCGACGGCGCTGAGTCCCATATCCCTTCGAAATTCTGTAGCGAACCGTGTGTCGGTTGAGCTACCATCCGGAACGACGTTTCGCTTGACGTTACCGCAAATGTCCAAGAGCACCGTGGTATCGCGCTGTCTCGAAGCATTCAAGAAGGTCTTACCGGCAGACCTCGCAATGTTACTTCACGGAAAGTGGTACATGTCCCGAAATGCACCGGGCCCGACGGATATGACAGCATCCTCTGAGCTGCGCTCGTTCCTGGTCTTCATGTTGAGCATGACTGGGTATGCAGCGGAAAACTTGACTATGAAAAAAAGCAAGCTACATCAGAGCCACGGTGATGTGGCATCTCCTATAGCTCCAAAAAAGTGTAAGGCCAGTGATAAAGGCTCAGTGGATGACTGGACATACCTTCTAACATGCCAAGCAACTGCATCGTCACCCAGCAACATGCCAAGGCCTCTGCCTCAAGCTTATGGGTCACATGACCAACCTGAAGCTCTGCACTTTGAGCTTGGATGCTTTAGGAACAGTTCAGCGCCTCTATTTCCTCATATCCACGGTGTATTGTTCTGTGTTCATCTTATTTACGAAGATTCAAAGCTGAACGTCCTCCTGTGGGATCTACTTCCTATACTTGCGGAGTTCCTCTACAAGATATCAAGCGACTTATCGCTATCTGGTTATCTAGACTTCTACAGACGAGACTTTCCAGAGCAGTTCAGCAGCCTCCAGGGATTGGAATCCATGCACCAGGATGTTGTCGAGTTGCCAAAACATCCACAATATTTTCTGCCTGTGCCCCCATCAGTGCTTGGATGGATCCAAGAATGTCTCAAGAACTGTGGCCCCACCACTTCATTTCCATATATCCCGGGGGTTACAGAGTTAATCAGGAAGCTGGTTTTAATATTTGCAGTACTGACATCTCCTGTGCAGAAAGATCTCTCTTCAAGCCCTCTCTTAAGTGAAATACCGGAAAATTTTGCTTCAAACGACACAGATGAGATCATGGACAACCTTCCAAAGACGTCAGTAAGCCTGAAAACTGTCATGCTTCTCACCAGGCTAGGTGTCACAACAAAGGACCTTGGCACCTGGCCGTCTGGAGCCGTCGCAATTATTCAGGACGTCATATCTCAGTGTCAGGAGCATCCTCCCCCTGAATGGACGGCTGCTGCGTATGAGCTGATTGGCCGACAAGACTTGGTGATCCTTTCCAAAGGAACCTCCTCCACTAAAAAAGTTTCGCTCCTTGCACTTCAAGAGGGGCCAAGCAAGCACAACAAAGAGACGGATGATGGATTTGACAAACTCGAGTACGAGGTGCTGAGGCTTCGTTTCAGCAAAGATCAACGCATCAGCGAAGTTTGTAAGATGCTGCAGTCTTCTGTGCCCGTCAACATATCCATACAGCAGCGACCGGATGTTAGTGACCACGAGTTCATAGAGGAGCAAGAACGTCATCTCTACACACTCTCCATCAGAACAATGGCACTTCCACTTGGTAGAGGAATGTTCACGTTGCGGACGTACACGCCCATCATTACGGAAACCTTACCAGTACCAAAACTGTGCCTTACGGGTAGGGTGCCGTCACGAAACACAACTGTGGACATGTTGCACATAGACGTCCCACCAAATATGAACATGTGGCCCCTGTTTCATAATGGAGCTTCCGCTGGTCTCAGAATCGCAAAAAATGCAACTGCTATTGATTCAAGTTGGGTTGTTTTCAACAAGCCTCGTGCAGCGAATAACATAGACGCCACTATTGAGCACGCAGGGTTTCTTCTTGGTTTAGGTCTGAATGGACATTTGGCAAAGCTCGACACGATGGCTATACACGACTATCTCCTCAAAAATCATGAACTGACCAGCGTAGGCCTACTACTCGGTCTTGCAGCATCGAGGAAGGGTAGTATGGACTTGGCAGGGACAAAACTGATGAGCATTCATATTGAGGCATTACTACCTCCAACATCGACTGAACTGGATGTCCATTCCTCAGTACGAGTTGCGTCTGTGATGGGGCTCGGGTTATTGTACGCAGAGTCTGGTCACCGACATATGGCCGAGATTCTCCTGGGAGAGATCGGCCACCCTCCCGGTCCCGAGATGGACCATTGCGTCGACCGAGAGAGTTACGCCCTGGCTTCTGGCCTGGCGCTCGGGTTCATAATGCTCGGCAAGGGCACCCACTCCTGTGGGCTGTCAGACCTGCCGATGGCTGACCAGCTCTATCATTACATGGTTGGTGGCCATGTCCAGCCAAGCAGCGTCCAGCAGGAACGGTACAAGTTTCCATGTTACCAGATACGAGAAGGGAGTTCGGTGAACGTCGATGTCACCAGTCCAGGGGCAACGTTGGCTCTTGGGCTCATGTTTTTCAACAGCGGAAACATGACGGTCGCGGAGCACATGTCTCCCCCGAACACAAAGTACTCCTTGGATACCGTGCGACCCGACTTTCTGCTGCTGCGTACGCTCAGCAGGGGGCTCATTCTCTGGTCCAAGGTGTATCCGCGGAAGGAGTGGGTCGAGAGCCACCTACCTGCGATCGTTACACAGTACGCGTTCAGCGAAAAACCCACACAAGACAACGTCGACTACGAGACGATGGGTCAGGCGTACTGCAACATCCTCGCTGGGGCTTGCTTCTGTCTCGGGCTCAAGTTTGCAGGTTCAGCCAACAGGGAAGCTTTTGATACTTTGCATTACTACACTAAGCTGTTCCTCAATGTCCAAAAGAAACCGGTTTCAGAACAAGCGGGAAAGAACACCCTAGAATCTTGTCTCATGGTAACAGTCCTCAGCCTTGCACTTGTCATGGCAGGAACGGGCAACCTCGTTGTGCTCCGTATCTGTCGCTACCTGCGTTCCAGAGTGAGCCAGGCCTTCACGTACGTGCTCTATGGTTCTCACATGGCTCTGCACATGGCTGTTGGACTCTTGTTCCTTGGTGGAGGCAAGCTGACACTGAACACATCCGCTTTCTCTGTCGCTTCGATGATATGTGCCTTCTTTCCGAGGTTCCCGATCCACAGCAGTGACAACCGTTACCACCTCCAGGCCTTCAGACATTTCTACACCTTCGCCGTTGAACCACGTCTGGTTGTTCCCGTCGACATCAACACGAGGAATATGGTGTACGTCAACTTGACCGTAAGGTTCAAAGCAACGGAGCAGTACGAGAGCAGCGAGTACACCGTCACGGCACCTTGCCATCTGCCCGAGTTGCACCTGCTCGAATCAGTGAGTCTGAAGGATACGCGCTACTGGCCGATAGTGGTCAAAACTGAAAATTGGGGCGTGTTGAAAAGGGCGCTGGAGCAGAAGGGACATTTGTACGTGAGGCAGAAGGCCGGATGCCTCCCGTACGTGCTCGATCCAAAAGGGTACAAGACTACGTTTGCAAGAAGCGCCATAAAGGACCTAGTCCGTGGGTGGCTGTTGGGATCCAGAGTGTCGGAGTCGTTCTCAGAAGACCCGGTGATATCCAAAGTGACGGAATGTTTCTTGCAGCCCCGCGCACAGGGAAAGGAGGAGCTCAGCCTCCAACACTCCTTCTGTAAAATCCTGATGGAATGTACTCTCCGCGAAAAGACGGACATGCTGTCGACCCTCTTCGACATGTTTCTCGTCGTGCGAAACGATTTCACGAAGTGCACTCTATCGTTGTGGCAATTCAAACTGGTCTCTGCGTACTACAGCAGATCGTTGAGGCACGTGGCAGAATGCAAAGATCCCTTCATCTACACCGACTTTATCTTCTCTCTGGAACACGCTATCGCGTCAAAGATAGAGGACGAGGTGCGAGATACCAGACATGTCTTGGCTTATCTGAGAGGCTCTGAAGACGCTTCTTTACCTACGCATCTCTTTCCCTTCCTCATTTTACATGACCTGCCAGCCCCTGGAGTGATCACTATTCCAGAAAATACTGAAAGTTTGTGCCTTCCTGAAATGTGGCTGCAGATGTGCTCTGCTGGCATGACTGCTGATGTTGCAACGGTTCTCATGTCATTGTTGCAAGAGAAGCCAAATGCTGCTGCTAGTTAGTGTTTACGTGGACTTATAATAAATGTTGGCAACAATGTGATCGGTGCTACTTGCATTCCTGTGCCTATGTACTTTGATACATGTTCAATAATCTGCTGAAAAAAAAAAAAAAAAATTTGTACTGTGTATAGGCTATGAAGACTTAAGGTGTGAGGAGGACTTGCAACAGCAGTCACACACACACAAAAGCAAGAGACAACAACAACACTGGGGATGTGCTTTCCGTTTATTCACAATACACGTGTACTGTGTATCACAACAATGTGCACATACGAATCACATGACATCAAATAGAGAACTTTGTTCAAAATTTTATCTCCAGGGAGCTTTCCCGTACCACAAAGTGGTGCCTAACGCTATGTACAAAGGCTGTCACTACTAGAGACACCAACCCTCGGCATTTGCTCGGACGCACCGGGTAAGAATTGCAAGTAACCACCAGCAAGCCAAGCCTTAAGTTCCCACATGATCATTTGAGAGATGACACATCGCTTCACAGGTAATAACACAACGATCCACAAATCCAGAGTGACTAGCTCATGTATTTACATAGTTTCATAAAACAAAATCTACATCATGAAACACAGCTTGACTGGATCGTAACTAGACCCTCGTATTTCAGGGTTTTATGCTTTTTTGAAAATCAGCGGAGGGGCAAAAACCTGGATTTGTTCATGGAGCTGTAAAATCTCTCGACAGTGGGCAATCCTCGCATTTCTGATCACCACAAGATGCCTAGCAGCTGTGCTTAATGTTCTGCAGTGCCCTGTACTGGTGACTGAATTTGCACTTTGCAGAGTTAGTTTTCAGTTATTTTTCTTCTGTTTTTGTTATTTTAAGTCTTACCCCTGGTGAGCATGATGCAAATCTGGGGGTAAGAATGGGTTTAACTTTAACCCTAAAACACAAGGCTCTAATTATAGCCTGCTTAAACAGCTAACACTAGTTAATGAAACAACGCATCGCTGTAACTACAGTACTATTCATTCAACGTTCATGCAGATTTTGATGTTTGCTCTAATACTGCTTGCAATGTGACTAAAAAAATGTCCCAAAGAAAACATATGCACTAGCCTCGTATAAAATAAAAAAAGAAGAAAATGGTAAAGCACCTGAAAAGTGAGGAATGAATAATGCTGGCCAAAAAGCAACGCAAAGCGCGGAAGAGGAAAACGGCGTACATGTTAGCAGGAGCTTCACGATCTTGCTGTGGAACGCTTAGGGTCAGCTTTCGATTATTTTAGGGAAAGCAGGTAGCAGATGTGTGTGTGTATCCATTTAAATGCGTCCGTACAAACAAAAACTGAACAAAACACTGGGGACACACCAGCAGCAGAGTACAAATAACGATTTGTAACAACCGCACTGGGCTACAGACATAGCTCTGTTTGCTTCCAAAGCATGGCATGAAAGTGGTTGTACCAAAAATTGCTACTACGGCAGCATAGACACATAAAGACAACGGTCGACTGAGCAGAAAAAAAATCTAATAATGCGAAGGGAAATCGAGAGCGGATGTGACAGAGATTGGTCAACTTGCTCCTTGGACGTGATTGACGGAGTATGTGTGCAGACTCTTTGTGCACCCTACTGCTGTAAGCGTAGTGACTGTGGAGGCCAGGCCTTGGAGCAGGTTCAGATGGGGTGAGCAGTGGGGGCATAAGGTGGGGGAGCATACACTGGGAGGTAGGCTGGCATCTTTGTTGCTGTCTCATAGTCTGGTGGAAGCAGAGCCTGAAAACACACGCCAGGGAAGATAAGGTCAACGGAATGTAGCCAATGACTACCAGTCATGAAAGGGATGGTTGCATCCAGAAACACATCTCAGAAACAGATATACAGTCGAACTCCTTTACAACGAAACTCGGGGGACAGCAAAACAAATTCGCAGTAAAGGTATTTTCGTTAAAAAGGATGTCCATTATAGGACCTATAGGCTCCAGCGGGACCGAAAAAAAAAATTTTGCTGTAGTGGTATTTTCGTTAAAAAGGTGTTCGCTATAAAGGAGTTTGATTGTATACAGGCAGTGATTTATCCAGACCCTAGGAAACTTGCCACTCCGTGTAGCGCACGGCAGATTAGGCGTTTTCCTGTTAACTGCATCGCGGATAAGCAGGACGTGACAAAATACAAAATTTTTCTTACTACTACTCCCATCCCACACGGAAACCTTTCAAATCAATAGAGAGTAAGTACGACTTTCACTTGTGTACGAGTACTTGAGAGCATATATATTCTGGGTAAATAATATTTCTTCTGGGGAAATGCATGAAGACCTACAAAAAATATTGACATTGGAAGCAAATCAGTAAAATTTTTACCACAGTCACCAAAATATTCCTGAACATATCCAAATTGGGAGATATTTGCAGTCTTTTTTTTTTTTTACCTATCAGGCCCTATCACTATCAGGATATACAAGCATGCATCATGCACGGGATACAAAAGGCCTGCCCTAACATTGCTCACCAGTTCTACCCAAACCTTTGCATACAATCATATCAAAGAATCAAAAACACAAGCACTATGCACTCCCTTCCAGAACGTAGGTTTTCCAAAGCTCACAAGAAATTAGAAATGCTATACATTACCTGTGTAAAAGGCAGTTCCTGAAAGCAAAGCAGAAAGCATAGCTTCACTAATATTTTATACGCAAGAGAGAATGCAATGATGTGGAGCGTACTTAGGGCAAACTATCTGGTTCGTGTTCATACGCAATCTGTGCTTTTTCAGCATTTCTTTCCAGTAAATAGGATTATCACTTTTTGTCATGAAAACTACCATCTGAGTGAGTGAGTAAGTGAGACCAAAAGGGGAGAGGAAGGAGAGCAGATGACTGAACGAGGGAAATTGGAGAGGGCGAAAGAGAAGTGTATCAGTAGAGAAAGCGCTCAGCCAGCAGTGAAAACGTGCTAGTTCTTCCACTTGGATGGTTCAAAATTCATTCAGGCAATTTGCAGAAACTTCCCCATGAAATGCATTCGTTGGTAAAATATTGGTAACCGGATGGGTGGAAACCCTCCCAGTAAACGAAAGGTATCGCCGTACCTTAGTGAAAGTGGCTGCAAGTGGAGGTTGAGAAATACGAAAAGAAACTAGATTTGTGCAGACTAGATTTAGATATTTTAAATATGTTTCTAATGATGTCAGTATTCATTTTGAGCTGAATAAGATGATGCATTTAAAGAGACAGTCCAGTTGTGAGCCAAAGCTATAAAAATTTTGCAAGATGCTTTCTTATGATGATCAGAGTCACCGTACAATATATCAATTATAGCAAATTATGTGTAACCAAATTGTATATCCAGCAGTCCAAGACAAAAAAGCTTCCTCATTATGTTTTACCACACCACAAAATCCTCAATCACGTTAATGACACACACACATGTGATGTCTGCCAACGTACGGTAATTCGCATGTCACCATCAAACCTAAAAAGCATGTGAAGATGTGGTTTGTTTTTCTTGTTTATTTAAAAAACTACGATGCCCTGCTGGACAAAATTTAGCTCACTGCATCATCACGTAACCTGTAGTCGAATAAAAGTATGCCTAATCTTAAGGTCAGTCTGCAGCTCAGAACTGCACCTTTGGTTAGTGCACTCTTTCACTAGGAAGAAAAAAAGGTTAGCAAAACTTGATAGTAAACTTAACTTACACCTCGTACCAAAGCAAACACAGGTAACAGGCATTTTGAATTGGCATTTGAATCACAATATTCGAAAACGTGCAATGACACTGATTCGTCATAGATTGTGTTCATCAGCAGCCATTCATTCCGTACACAGTTGTTGAGCCTTTTTTTAAAAGGACACAACTTCTAGCAGATGCACTCTGCACTGTCATCACACATCCTGTTATCGACACACTATGAGTTGCTCTATAGCTTGTGCAGCAAAAATCTTTCGTTGTCTACTGGGATGCTAGAAGTGCTGAGAACAAAGACGACTCGAATTAAAACTAGGCTTTAGATTCATATACCTAAATCTGCCAAAAAAAAATGACACTAGCCTAACAGGAAAAGAAGGGAAAGCATACCTCAGAGTCAGATTCTAGATCCATCACAGCATCCTCCTGGCGGATCTTGAGGTATCTGTAGCAGGACCACACCATGCCCATCACATAGGCCTGGAAAATAATTTTAATCCAATCATCTATTTGCTGAAACAATATAGTAGCAATTTGGAGTAGTTTGTACATTATCAAAAGCAGAAGGCAGTGATACATAACACGGACACAAAGGCACAGCGGGTGTGCCTTTGCATTCATGTTGTGTATCATTGTATCTTGTAATTTGCTGTATCACAAATGAAGATACCTTGCAATCAGCAGCTTTGCCAGAAAAATACTCTGGGAAGGGTTCTATGGGAACTTTACAAGGAAGAGAGGATGTCACCCTCGTTTTCCCTCTCTCAAATGCACTACCAAAGGTACAATTGGTGTGTGTGTGTGTGTGTGTAGGGGGGGGGGGGGGGCGAGAATTCGAAAGTCCCCTCTCACTACGCCACTGTCTGCAATCCTTCAGCTGCACAGAAATGCACTGCTCGTGAAACTACAACACGGAAGCATTTTGAGACACTGCTTCTGTGTACCTTGAGCAGCATGCAAGTGAGGAAACCAAGCATGACCACTGTGCAAAGCCACTGGGGGTCGAGCCGCAGGAGCTCCCTCTGCAGAGGCAGATCACGCGAGTTTTCCACCAGCCGTCGTACGTCGGGTAGGTAGGAGAAATAGCCCACAACCGTTAGTGTGGACAGGATGAAGTCAAACACTTGCAAGCAGAAGAACGGCATCAGGTAGTTGGCATGACCCTGCAAAATAAAAGCTTTAGTAGTCGCAATAATCAACCGTGGCTTTATATCACGAGGAAAACTGGTCGCAGTCATGGGTGAGTTAATCAAAGAATGCAACTATAACTGCAAAAGTAGTAACTGAGTTAGTTACTTTTTCTGAAATGGAACTAGATACAGCTACAGTTACTGCACTAAAGTAACAGTTACTTTACAGTTGCCTTTTAAGAAAAGAAAGCACAATGATGCAACTGAAAAACTTGTATGAGCACTTGTACTGTCCAAGCATCGAGAAACCGCATTATAAACAGAGAATTTCCCACGGGCCCTAACAGCGTAGCGCAAGCCGGGTGGGCTTGGACACTGGAGGTGGAGGTGGAGGTGGAGGTGGAGGAGGAGGAGGAGGAGGAGGAGGAGGAGGAGGAGGAGGAGGAGGAGGAGGTGGTGGTGTTCCTTTGTCAGAGTGCGTAGTGGAGGAGGGGAGAGAGGATAACCCAACGTATAAACTGACGTTTTGCAGGGAGATCGTCTAAATGCCACCACCCCAGTGCCGGCCGTCCCACAAGGGCAAGAAACCGTCGCCTCTCCCCCCTCTCCCCACAGTCACTTTTGCTCTCTCCTCTCATAAATTTCTCCAGTTGTGAGTTTGCAGTCATGTTTTTCTAACATTTCCTGTATACAAAAGAACATTGATGGAAGAGTTGCTGAATGCAGATATATGGACCTCTGTAGATTAATTCATTAAAAGAATGACTGGAACTATTACTAGTACAATTGTCCTGTCGATGGTAAATGTCGGTATTAATCACTAGTGCTGTTAAAACTGTCCAAAATGTATGTTGTTCTGTAAACTTTTGTTGTGTTGTTAATATCGATGAGACTGCTTGTAGAGGACCAGGTTCCTCGTCAGGGATCCTAATCCCTTTTGTACCTGGCCCTCATTTCCTTCGGACAAAAAAGAAGAAGAAGAGGAAAAAAAAAAAAAGAGAGTCCAGTTTTCTTCAGTATTGTGCCCCTTGTTCAATTACTGCAATATGTCTACACCAACAACACAAACGCATGGTCGTTTTATTCAAGTATACGTATCACTTTGTTGGATTAGTCTCCTTCTGCCACTGATGCCGAGACCATGTGCAAATGTACTTTTCTCCTTATCTAAACCCACCCAATAAGGGCACAGCCTTCACAAATGGGGAGAGGAGGAGGCTAAAGTGATGTACGCCCCCTTCACCTACTTGCATAGTGTTTCTCACTACCTGCGAACGACAATGGAATCAGAGATAATGTGAATTTGTTTGTCTGTCTAGCAGAGGCCTTATGGAAACATGTTTTGCTGATGCAGTGGCTGACAATGGCTGTACTGCTCAGAGATATAAATATATGCAGATCAAAAGTCAGACTCACTCTAGTTGCTTTATGACATGATCTCCACCCCCAAGTTTCCACCCCCAAGGCTCAGTTTCACCATTGCAAGGTGCATAAAGGTTGTAGGAAATTGAGAAGGAACTGTGAAGTTTATTTCTAGGCACACTGTGCATACACAACTGAAAAAACTTGCCAGCAATAATCATTCTTACAGTTTCAGTTACAAATCAGAATTTTAGAGTTACAAGAGTTACAAGTTTAGAGTTAGCTTCCAGAGTTACAAATCAAAAATTTCAGTTTGCATATTATCCTTGTTATGGAGATAAGCTCTTCAGCTGTGTTTGAGATATTGTTTGTGCATGTCCCTCCTTGTTCCTCATCTCGGGGGGGTTTTGCTATCATGAATTGCTTTAGGTCTTCTCTTCCTGTGTTTTATGAGCTCATGAGTGCAGCTCGGTTTGGAAGAGAGGTCGCTTCTGTTCAAAAACAGAACTCCATACGCGATTTGTAATCTTAATCGAATGCACGATTATTTGCTTCTGTACTAAAAAAAAAATCTGAATAGTATTCACACTACCCTAGTTCTTCCACTGTCCCTTCAGCTGTCAATATCTTTTTTCTTTTTTTTTTTCATGTTAGCATCATGAAGCAACTGTGGCTGGGAGTGGTGTACAGACGGAGAGAGGGTAGCAGGAAGGTGTGGGGGGCAAGAGGGTGGGGGCAGTATGCGTCCTGGGCCGACTTCAGCGGGAACTGTGCGGACATCAATCTGAAAAGACTGCCGGAAAACTCAAGGAGAACCTCAGGCGGCACAGCCGGTGCCGGGATTTGAGCCCGTGTCACCTCGCAGTCTCAGCATGGAAGGCGATCATCCTAGACACTATGCCACGCGAGTTGGTCAAATACGAAGTCATATATAGTCATATGAAGTCATAAGTTGGTCAAATATGGTCAAATATGCCACTATAAATCCAGGAAAAGAACAACTGTCATTGTTCTACATTACAAGCTCACCCAAATAGCCCCATATAAGAGTAGAAGTGTGATGATGCCAGTGCAGAAGGTAATTGCGAGAGCCACATGAACGTCCTCTGTAAAAAGAAAATACAAATACAGTGGAAGCTTGCTGATAAACACCACGTTTGTTGCGTAACAATGTTGAATTTGAAATAACCGAGGTTGAGACGTACAGCAGTGGCAATATCTGAGCAAATCAAATTACCCAGTGTAAAAGTTCAAATTTTAACATTAAGAGTAGTTCGAAGTTCACGGAACAAATAATGCTTTCACGCAACTTATAGATTTATTTATGTTTGCAGTAGGAGCAATGTCTGCCCCATTCTCTTATGTAACACCAAGCTTCACTCCACAGTCCCAGCTCAGTTAAGTACATGTTTCACCTCAAAAGTGAACATGGTGGCATTCTATGAAATCACGTTCTACCATATGTTTTAGAAAAAACAGGCTCCTGGCTGTTTGCAGTGACCTCTCTGTGTGTCACATATCACTCAATTCCAACATGTGTAGAGTCTAGGTTTCGGGAAAAGTAGTACACCACCAAAAGCGTCCTGTTGAACATATATTCAAGCTTTACTATCCAATGCAACACGATGTTTGTAGCCCATCTCAGCTAATTTCTCATCATTTGCAACAGTAAGCATTGGCATTACTAAGGCAAAATTTTATTTCTCTCAACAATCAAATCATAAGAAATTCAGTGTGTAACCATGCCGTACTGTACTGGAAAACAACAGATCAGTGCATAAACTTTGTTATCTTCCATCTTGTGCCAAACACACTGTCAAAGCTGTGTCTAAGAGCATTCCTTATGTTAGCACAAAATGCTGCTCTTATGGCTAATGACATGCAGCACATAAACAAAATCATGACCAATAGCATGGCAGCAAACTTACGGTCTCGAATATTGCTCAAGCTGGCCCCCGGGCTAATGTCTGGTAACTCATGGTTATAAACTCCTGGATGGAACCGGACGGAAATGCTGCTGGAAAAGTCATCCGACGTTTTCGTAGCAACGCTGGTCCCACCACTGGCATTGTTTCCGTAAAGCTTGTGGAACAGCTCTGGCCGCAAGAGCATGCTGACC